>NW_021636943.1:0-236648 GCF_004799145.2 Neltuma alba | reverse complement strand
AATCGGTTTTATATTTGTTCAATGACTGTTTTAATAATTTTAAATTAAGATTTTAGTTGAAAAATTTGTTATCCGGAGATATAGAATATTTTTACCAATAAAATTAAGTTAAATAATTTATTTAAGTTATTTAATATACTATTCAAATTTTAATCGGTTTGAATATTGAATATATTAAAGATATATTTTTAAATATTTTTGAAGACTTGAAAAATTGTAAATTGAGAATTTTGTAAAATAGATAAAAGTACAATTTTTTTAATATTTAAAGAAGTTGTTTGGTTTGAGAAAATTTTTTTAAAGGAGACTATAATGAATAATTCAGAATTTTAATATAAAATATTTAGATTTTGGGTAATAAAATATATTTACTTAAGTTGTTAAATTTAAATAGTCTTATATGTAAATCATATTTTTCAAAATAATATTATATCTGTTGTAAATGGCTAGATTTGGGAGAGTTAATATATTTATGTAATTTTGATTTAGAGGGTAGTTTAGAATTTTAGAGTAGTTTTGAGTTTTGTATTAATAAATATTTATGTGCAATTTTATAGATTTTTGATAATTTTAAAGTAATCTTTGTGTGATTATTTGTAAGCTAAAGAATACCAGGTAACTCTGAAAATTCTTTCTTGTATATGTGAATTGTGTATGATTATATTGTAGATTTATTAATTTTTATACCATATTGAAATATAATATAATATTATGATTTTTTTAAATACATGTTTTGGTATATTCCCTGATTTTATTAAGATTTATTGCTAGTAATTATGATTAATATTTAAATATATTAATAGCTATGAAATTATCATGAGTTGCTGTTAAATAGTATATGAATTTTATTGCTCTCTTGTTTTTAATAATATATTTGAGAACATATTTATGATGTACCGTTATTTGCATATGGACATGCATTGTTGGGCTAAGGATAGAAGGAGATTTGCATGGATATAAATTACCACGTGGTATGCCATCACTCGGTGCAGTGAATGACACTTATTAAGGCCTTTCTTCCATGTTTTCCTTTGGCCGGGAATTCATTTGAGCTGTGGGACATGTGACACTTCTCTATTCGCAAAGGAGGGGAGCCATAGTCCGAGCTTGAGCTTTATATCTTTGGCCGGATATTATCTCTAGTATTGGTGAGCTTGAAATAATTCAGTAAAATTGATTAATTCTTATTAGACTATGTGTTAGCCTATGGCTCCAATCAGCGGTATAAGGATAGACGGTGATATAAGGGAAACAGCATATTGCATTATTTTTGGATATATTGGAAAAATGATATTGGTATATTGTTGAATCAAAAATGAAATTGAGTTGAATGTGTCAAATCCGTGATTTTCATACACACACACACAAACAGATTTTTGTTTATCATATATGGTTTGCTTGTATAGGTTAGAATTTCAACAGTTACTGAGACGTTTGATCTCACCCTTTATATTAACAATTTTCAGACGAAGGATCTAGTAGGAATCAAGGGAAGGCACCAATAGAGTGAGCCGTGAAGGCTTCTGTACTCCTCGGGCACATGCTATGTTATATTTTTAATTGTCATGACTATAAGACTTTAATAGTTTATTTTGTTGTTATGTCAGAAATATTTTGAAATTATGACTTTGTTGGAGGGTTAGTAATGTATAGATTTTTATATGAAATATTTTATCGGGTATATAGATATAATTATGTGAGGTGTTATGGCACACGCTCAAATTTAGATCTTTTTAACTAATTAAATTTTCAAACAGGAATTTTTTTTACCAATTTTTCCTAAAAATAATTCCCCAAAGTATTTAAAAATGATCGCCTAAAAAAAACTCACCAAACAACGTACTTTTTGACCAAGCTATCAGCGCCAAGCAACAAAAAAAAAAAGGTAAAAAATTTCTATTTGAAAATTTGATTAGCTAAAAAATACATGAATTTGAATGTATGCAAATATGATCTGTAAGTGCAAAATATCTTTCACCATGTGTAAATGACTTTTATAGTAATAATTGTTGTACATCATTAATGATATATTACACACAGCAGAAGATATGTTACATTCATGAATTATATTGCATTCGCTCAAATTCAGATCATTTTAACCAATTAAATTTTAAAATAGGGATTTTTTTTGCCAATTTTTCCCAAAAAAAGTAAATAAATAAATAAATAAACAGGAAAATGACAAAAAAAGAGACCGTTGAAATAGAAAATTACACACGAGAACCGAATTATAAAAATTATTGTCAAAACCAGAGAACAAAAAACCAGATTGAACCGGCAAGTGGTCTGATTCGTTATGGATATTGAACCAAGGGGAGTTAAACCGGTAGCCAATCGGTCAAACCAGTGTGAACCGGTAAAAACCGGTGTAAATCGATAATAAATCAGTTTGGATGATTATGTTATTATTTGTCCTGTTTTTTCTCATTCAGCTCTTAATATCTCAACCCCTATAAATTTAAATGAATTTTAATGATGATTTTAGTATTAATAATTATTAATTTTAGTTAATGATAAATCATAAAAATCAAAATTTTCAATGTTATTATACTTTGTTATTGTTACAATCAAACTATTTTTACATTTCATTATTTTTTGTTATTAGTGATTATTAATGTTATTATATGTTGTTATTTTTAATTAAATTATATTTATTTTAATATGGTCTTGGATCCCGAGTTAACTCTGGTTCAACCAACTGACCTTTGAACCACTATCTCAACTTGTTTAGTATCTGGTTCGGTTTTTTATTCTTTATTCAAAACTTATACTATTATTGTCAAAACTTATACTCCTCCGGTCCTTATTTAAGACCCAATTTGACTTTTTATTTGGTCCTAATTATAAGACCCAATCCATTTTGTCTCTTATATTTATGCATTTTTTTCCAAGATAATCCTTCTAATAATGATAGTTTTAGCCAATATACTTAATTAGCAAGGATATTTTAGGAATAACAACACTTATTTATTATAAATAACCAACTTAACTTACTTCCTTAATCTCCTCAAATAAGTCAATTGGGTCTTATAATTAGGACCGGAGGAGTACTAATATTATTATAAGTCTTTATTTGTAATTTTTCTATTTTGATAGTTTTTTTTGGTCATTTTTCCTAAATAAACCACCAACTTTTGGCATGCGTGCCATAGCAGCAATGGCAATTTTTGGAACAAAAGATTTGAGCGCGCACGGTCCCTCCTGCTGTGCGGGCTCTGGTTCCCCAAGAAAGCATGGTCCCTACTCCCTCCACCCTCTCTGAGTTTCCTTGTTTTATGCTGGGCTGGTGCCCTCTTTTTGTGCCCAAAAAACAGATACTCTGAGTCTGAATGTTCTTCGGATTCTCTGTTGAGGGCGTGGCTTCAAAATCCACAAAACATTCAGTGCTACTGTGTTCAGCGTTCAGATCAGAGCCAAGCCGATAGCCATGGCTAGGATTTTGTCTACATCTTTCTCCGCTGCCTCTTCCCCTTTATTCACTCATCGTTATTTCTCTCTGACCCCTAATCCACGACATTGTTCTTTTCCACGTCCAATCGTTCCCCAAAAGCACAAGAACTTGGGGATTGCTGCCCAGGCCAACGTTGCTCAGAGTGGAGGCTCGTCAATTAAGTCGTTCGGCCAGGTTTACTATCACGTCTTTTGTTCATCGTTTATTCTTTTGGATTTTCTTGTAAAATTTTTCATCCATTTTTTTTTTAATTCCTATCATCAATTATTTTGCATTCCTGAATGGTGCAGTTGATCGAATCGTTGATTAATGGCGAGAGTTTATCGGAAGCCCAAGCTGAAGCATCCCTTGACTTCTTATTGAACGAAGCGGATGAGGCATTGATAAGCGCTTTCCTTGTACTTTTGAGAGCCAAAGGAGAGACTTTTGAAGAAGTAAGTTCGCTGCTTTTGGTTCTTCCCTGGCCAATAGACTGGTTTGGAGTTTGGATTTTAGGCCCTCCCCTGGAGTCGACTGATGCTTTTGGGTTCTTCCCTAGCTAAGAATTATGTTTTTCCTTTTACTTATTATTCATTATCTAAACAGATTGTGGGATTAGCAAGGGCGATGATTAAACATGCCCTGAAGGTCGAAGGATTGGTTGATGCGGTTGACATAGTTGGAACTGGAGGCGATGGTGCAAACACCGTAAACATTTCAACTGGGGCTTCGATACTTGCTGCTGCTTGTGGTGCTCAAGTTGCAAAGGTGAAGATGCATTTTAGTGCATACACTGTCAGAGAGGCAGAAAATTATAATGCAGTGGGAGCATTTATTGATGTCGAAGTGTAATTTATTATTTTTTTACTGCAGCAAGGAAACCGTTCAAGTTCTTCTGCGTGTGGAAGTGCTGATGTACTAGAAGCATTGGGAGTGGCTATTGACTTGGATCCCGAGGTTAGTACAACGTATATCAAGGGTGGTATTTTTAGACTAGTTAAGAATTATGACTTTGGTATCAGTTCATCCTAGCCCTGTCTTTCTGGGGATAATTATCAATGAACAAAAGCTGTCAGTGAGATGTTTGGCAACAATGCTAACATATTTATAATCAAATCAGAAGACCTTTGTCTAGGACATTGGATGTAGTTGTGGTCATCAATTTGATAGAAAAGTGTTAGAATTATCCTGTGTATAGCTTTGGTCTAAAGAAAGCTATTTAAGTTTTAATAATAAGTTATGCTCTCGGGTATGCTTTTCTAGACAAATAAACTGTTCGATGGTTTCCTCATGATTCTGTCAATTTGAAGTCTAAGATGAAGCAGTCACAAGATTTAAGTAGATAAAATAATCAATTCATTTCGAAGTGTAGGATTACTTAAGAGTGAAGGAGAGTTTTGAACCTCATGTACTTTTATTTAGTTAATAGAATGAAGCAAAGAGATAATCTTGACATTGACAAATGTGTATAGTAAATTGATTTTGTTGTTCCCTTTTTTAATCGCAATCAGGGAATAATAAGATGCGTGAATGAAACTGGAATTGGTTTTATGATGTCTCCGAAGTACCACCCTGCGATGAAGATTGTCCGTCCTATAAGAAGAAAGCTAAAAGTAAAAACTGTTTTCAATATATTGGGTCCCATGTTAAATCCAGCAAGAGTACCTTATGCAGTTGTTGGAGTATATGCAGAAGATTTGGTGAGTTCATTCATTGTTTACTGTTGCTAACTGAAGATTAAATTCATTAGCATTCTACATCATCTACGCATAGTAGAAAACTATTTGAATCTTTCCTTCACCTAATTTTTTTTGGTGGAATATCGCATGCCTGATTATGAAATTATTCATTGTGTGAATTCTATATGCTCATAATATCTTCAATACTAACACTAATAATGGCAAAACAACTTGATTTATCAATTATGAACTTATGCATCACCCTGAAAGCCAATTCAGATTGTCTGCCTCTCCAATTGTCAACCTATCTCAATCGATTTGTAATCTAGGTTCCAAAAAAACTGGCATCTAAAACAACTTGTTCACAAACTTGAATTCACATCTGTCCAAATAGTAAGGTAGAATCCCAAGCATGTTTAGTTGGGTACTATGTAATCTATTGATTAAATTCTGAGATGTTGCTTAAGACTGGCTGATTCTCTTAAGGCTATATCTATTCATCCTATTGTGATAAGGTTATTGTGGAATAGTATTGTTTAAAATCAAACTAAATATTTAGATTACCAATACGATACCATGATTTTATCTAATAGCTAACACCAACCCAGGTATATAAGACATTTTCTTAGTGAGTTGACAGTAAAACTTAATGTATTATGTAGTTACTGCTTTTTTACAGTTGTACAGGAACTAAAGATTTAAGCTGAATGGATTTGGCATCTATTCTACCATACACGCTGCATCTAATAAGCTGTTTGTTTTGGCTTTTTGGATAGGTCTTCAAAATGGCTGGGGCACTTCAAAGGTTTGGCATGAAAAGAGCTTTGGTTGTCCATTCTGAAGGCTTGGATGAAATGAGTCCTCTTGGTAAAACCTCTTGCTTTCATTGCAGTTCTGGAGATTGTTTATTTGTTAGCTGTAGGTATTTGAATCAGATTTTCCTGACATCTGTATTTCGGTATTCTTGTGTTTTCCACAGGTCCTGGTTTGATACTTGATGTCACTCCAGAAAAGATTGAGAAGTTCCTATTTGATCCATGTAAGCGTGCGATAAATAATGGCTTTGTACATCTTATATTTTGTGAAGTATTTTGATACGACACACTAGCAACTAAATGAGTGCTATGAGAGATCTTTTATGTAGAATGGATAGTTGAATGCACTGATATGTGAGAACTATTTTCTCCCCCTGGAATAGTGGAGTTCAATATACCTCGGTGCACCCTTGGTGATTTGAGAGGTGGTGGCCCAGAATACAATGCAGAGGTTTTGAAGCGTGTCCTAGCTGGAGAGAGAGGGCCTATAGCTGATGCTTTGGTGAGTGGCTTTTACTTTCCTGATCTTTAAGCAGCTTAGAAGGTGGCACCGGTTTTACTTTCCTGTGTGTCTGGGATCCACAAGCTTCAAGCTTCCTTATTAGATGCGCTTATTATCGAGGCCAAATTTGTTACATCCGGTCTTAGTTTTCTCTTTTGTCCTCTTACTTTCAAAATTCTTGCACATTCTTTAAGTTCACCCTCCTTTTCCTGTCACGACTCTGAAACACCATCAGGAGGTGAAACTTGGCTCCCTATGGATTTTTAAAAAGTGTATTACACCATTGGAACTTGTTGATTGCTTATCTTGGTGGATTCTTCTTTTTTAAGATCCCCTGAAACTTTCACCATAGAAAATTATGGAGGCTAACCAGAAAAACAAATGAGAGTTTTAGAATTTGTTGAAAACCTGCTTTCGTTTCATAAATGTTTCCTCGAACTTCCACCGTAAAGTAAACGTTGATTCTTTATTACTTGCCCTTTTTCATTTTTCTCATTAAGGTAAATTATTGCATCGTGTGCTGCTTTGATGTTCATCATGCACTCTGTATGCACATGAAATGAAAGATCTATTTTGTTTTCCATATGCCAAAAAAAAAAAAATGGCTAGGTCCTCAATGCAGCAGCAGCTCTCCTGGTCAGCGGCCATGTAAAGAACTTAGGCGAAGGAGTGTCTTTGGCACGTGAAACACAAGGATCTGGAAAGGCTCTGAAGGCTCTGAACGCATGGAAGGATGTCTCTAATGTAAGTAAACTGATCCTTATTATTTAAATTCCATGACAATCTTCTTGCTAATCTCATTTCCCCATCACATTTCCACAATTGAAGAGAGTGAAAGAGAATGCAGCGGTGGGGATTGCTTGAATCAATTGTGTATTTCTCGAACTTAGTCGCTGGATAAATGCAGGGAAGGCCTCATACTGAATATGAATAAGCCAAGAGATGTCCGATCATCTTGCACGCAAAAATTTGTTTTGGTAGTAGCATGTAAAATAAATTATCCATCTCTAGCGGAAGGTTAGTCGAATGGTAATTTTAAATTTAAGTTTAGATTTTGAAAATAGAACAGAGTTTTGTAAGTTTAACAAAATCGAAGGAAGGCGTATCTATTTATTTATTGTTTTGATGTAAATGTGAAGCTCCTGATATTTGTTCTAGTTTGGAATATTATTGTGGCGATCGGTAGGAAAGAAAATGAGAATGAAGACAGCTAATGCACGGCAAGTTTGGCAACAATGAAGACATAACCACGTGATAGTTTGCTACAATAATGAACCTACCACCCGGGCGTCGCTACCATTCATTCGCTCACCTGCGCGCATTTTCGTCGTCATATGCCTTGCTGTGTCCGACGGCGACAGGCTTACTGTACATTCGTACACACAGTCGCTTTAATAAATCAGCAAGGACAGAATACTGCTCAAAATTTGAATCTTACAAAAATATCCCCGACGTTAAAAATGAGCAAATAAATTATAGAAAAAATGATCGAATTTTAAGAAGACAAATAGGTTTATTCTTGTAATGCTTTTTTTTTTATTGAGCTTAGGGCTTCCTTCTTCTTCACAAATAAGACCGGTGATTTTCATGGTGACACACTCAGGTAAATGAAGCCCTTCTTAAGCAACTCTTTTAGTTGTTTTTTTAGTTCTGCTAGCTCTAAAGGAGACATTCGGCAAGGTGCCTCACAGAAATTAGTAGATTACCACCTGAACGGGAAATTAAATTTACTATTGATTTGGTACTTAGAACGAATCTAATTTTAAAAGCTCCCTATTGAATGGCGAGCTTCATAGTAGCACTCCATCTGGTCCATTTTCCTAGCAAGGCCTTCTCTTTCAGTTTTGGACTCATCTAGCTCTCTAAGAAGTTCAAAAAGTTTGGCTAGCAGTGACTAATCCTTCCCTACCGTAGAATTCTTGACTAAATGTTTAAAGAATTTAACTAAATGCCAACTATGTTAGATCTATAGTTATTTTTCTAATGGTTTTGATTACTTTTACAATGATTTTGACAAATTAGAATATGTCAAAATTATAAATTTGTCATTTTGAAATTAATTAGGTATTTTTTTTAATCATTCTCCCTAAATTATATAGTTGCGGTGGTGCATTCTTAAGTAGTGTTTCCTTTTAAAATTCAATTGTTCGATTCAATCAAAAAAAAAAAATTCAATTGTTCGACGGAACTGAATCGCAGTGGGACGTTGAATTGGAAGTCCTCCAAGCAAATCCGCCTGATGCCGTCTGAGCCAAACCGGCACGTGCCACCTGTTGCCTAGCACGCTGCACAAGGCCCCCGTCATTCCCTTGCCCCAGATGCCTCACCCGGATCATCAACTCGTAATGGTGCCAGATGATAGGCACTGCTCTAACCTTGCTGATTCGAAGCCACTTCCTGCGTCAATGGGAAGTTGATATGGTGTACTCATTTTAATGAGGCATGCTGATGTGCCAACTGAGTTGCTGGACCATCCCATAAACTCTCCTCTGGTTTTCCGTTTACAAAGCTCCTTCCAAGCCTCGGATGATTGGCACAATTGGTGGAGCTAATCTCGGTGATCGAAATCTGTTGCAATTTGTGGAAAATTAGCTCTAACATCATAATCACCCTGGCTTTAATACATCCCAGCAACTATTCCAAATCCATTCACTTGGTGCTTAAATGCGACACACAGCTAACCATGCGTCACCTGTATCAAATTCAGGCCCAGCTTCTCGGCTTCCCTGTATTTGCCGATGCAAAATCTATTGACCCTAACATTGTCGCCGTTAAGCTCATAGGGGTATGCGGCGCCCGCGCCAATGCTCACCACGGTGCTTTAATCTTCACGCACCACCTTACAAACCCAAATATCTTCGCTTACAATGCCCTTCTCAAAGCATTTGCTCAGAACAATCTCTGGCACGATACCGTATATCACTTTAACAAGCAATTGTTTACGCCTGGTGCTCCAAACCCAGATGAATACACGTTTACTTCCGTTCTCAAGGCTTGCGCTGGACTCGCCTGGGCTGTAGAAGGTGAAAAAGTTCATTGCATGGTCACTAAATATGGATGCGAATCAAACCTTTTTGTCCGTAACTCGCTTGTGGATTTGTATTTTAAAGTGGGTCGGCTTGGGATTGCTCAGGTGCTTTTTGATAAGATGATTTATAGAGATATTGTATCTTGGAACACTTTACTTTCTGGTTATTGCTTAAGTGGAAACATCAATCAGGCAAGGTGGATTTTCGATGGGATGGGTGAGAAAACCATGGTTTCTTGGTCGACGATGATTAGTGGCTATGCAAAGATGGGCAAGTTATACGAAGCACGCCAGCTTTTTGATAAAATGCCAGAGAGAAATGTAGTTTCATGGAACGCAATGATTTCTGGTTATGCCCAAAACGAGAAATATTCTGATGCTATAGAATTATTTCACCAAATGCAACAACAAAGTAATCTGGTGCCCAATGATGTTACACTCGTTAGTGTATTGTCTGCTTGTGCACAGCTCGGAGCACTTGATTTAGGGAAGTGGATTGATAGATTCATAAAACGAAATAAGATAAAGCTGAGTCTGTTTTTAGGGAACTCACTGGCTGATATGTATGCAAAGTGTGGATGCATAGGAGATGCTAGGCATGTTTTCGATTCAATGCAGGAAAAAGACGTGACCTCGTGGACTATTATAATCACTGGCTTGGCAATGCATGGGCATGCAAATGAAGCCTTCATTTGCTTTAGAGAAATGATCGAAAATGGATTGAGGCCAAGTGATATAACTTTCATGGGGCTACTAACAGCATGTACTCATGCGGGACTGGTTGATGAGGGGCTGGACTACTTTCATATGATGGACCAAGTGTATGGAATTGCGCCTAAGATTGAACACTATGGGTGTGTGGTTGATCTTCTTAGCCGCACTGGTCGTCTGGAGAAAGCTGAGAGTTTGGTTATCTCAATGCCTATCGAGCCTAATGTCTTAGTTTGGGGTGCACTGCTTGGCGGGTGCAGGAAATATAGAGATGCAGAGAGAGGTGTACGCGTAGCTCAACGCATTCTTGAATTGGCTCCTGACCACTCTGGAAGCTATGTCTATCTTGCTAATATATATGCTTCAAAGGGAAGGCTAGACGATGCAGCTAAGTGTAGGTTGAGAATGCGAGACAAAGGAGTGATAAAAACACCTGGGTGTAGTTGGATCGAGGTGGATAATACTGTTCACGAGTTCTTCATGGGAGACTTGATCTCACATCCTCAGTCAGAGAAGATTGATTTAATGATTAGAGAATTAAGATGGAAATTGAAGCAAGGTGGATACAAACCTAGGACAGATCTTGTGGTACATAATGTGGATGAAGAAGAAAAAGAGGATGCGTTATCCATTCACAGTGAGAGGTTGGCCATAGCATTTGGGCTGATTAGTACTAGCCCAGGAACGACAATTAGAATAGTAAAGAACCTGCGAGTTTGTGACGATTGCCATGATGCTATAAAGATGATATCTCAACTTGTTCGGAGAGAAATTATTGTGCGTGACCGTAGTCGGTTCCATCATTTCAGAAAAGGCACATGCTCTTGTGATGATTTTTGGTAGTGAAATAGAAAAAGAGAAAAGATCTCTTGTTCATTTGCTTGAGTACATATTCAAATGACTAGGTCCCTTGGCAAACAGGAATGGGATGAGATGGATACGTTATGTGGTCTCTGAACTACAGTCAGAACCAGTCTATCTTCTTCCTAGCAGTTGGATAATTTTGGTAGCCTATAGTAATGCGGAGGTGTTGTTTAGCACAGGGTTCCCCAAAGCTTGACAGCGAGGACAAAAGATTTGGCATGAAAAGAATTTTGGTTTGGCTTTGTGGATAGGTCTTCAAAATGGCTGGGGCACTTAAAAGGTTTAGCATGAAAAGAGCTTTGGTTGTCCGCTCTGAAGGCTTGGATGAAATGAGTCCTTTTGGTTAAACCTCTTGATTTCATTGCTACTCTGGAGATTGTTTATTTGGTCGACGTAGGTATTTGAATCAGATATTCCGGATTTTGGTATTCTTGTATGTTTCCCACGAATCATGGTGTGATACTTGATGTCACTCCAGAAAAGATTGAGAAGTTCCTATTTGATCCATGTAAGCGTGCGATAAATAATGGCTTTGTACATCTTATATTTTGTGAAGTATTCTGATACGACACACTAGCAACTAAATGAGTGCTATGAGAGATCTTTTATGTAGAATGGATAGTTGAATGCACTGATATGTGAGAACTATTTCCCCCCAGCAATTAGTGGAGTTCCGTACACCTTGGTGCAACCCTGATAGCTTGAAAGGTGGTGGTCCAGAATAGAATGCAGAGGTTTTGAAGCGGGTCCTTGCTGAAGGGAGAGGCCCATAGCTGGTGCCTTTGTGCTGTGAGTAGCTTTTTCTTTCCTAATCTTTAAGCAGCTTAGAAGATGCCACCACTAACTGATGAGAAAAGGTTAACCTCAATTTGTGTTTGTGTGCATGCATGTATATGTACGCATGTATGATCCACGAGCTTCAAGCTCCCTTATTAGATGCTTATCTTTGAGACCGAATTTGTTACGCCTGGTTTTAGTTTGCTCTTTTCTCCTCTTACGTTCAAAATTCTTGCACATTTTTTAAGGTTGGCCTCCTTTTTCTTGTCATGGCTCTGAAACATCAGGAAGTGAAACTTGGCTTATCCTGGTGGATTCTTCTTTTTTAAAACGTTGCCCTTAAACTTCCACCATAGAAGTTATGGAGGTTAACCAGAGAAACAAATTAGAGCATCAGAATTAATTGAAAACTGGCTTTTCTTTCATAAATGTTTCCTCGAACTTCCACTGCGGAACACCTCAGATACCGACCAGGAGGACCATAGTAGTAGTTTAGTTTTGACCGCTCTCCCCATCCCTCTTGTTGCTTCAGTGCACTGTCTCATTGATGTTGAAGTAAACGTTGATTCTTTATTATTTGTCCTTTTTCATCTTGCGCTCTGTATGCACATGAACTGAAAAATCTATTTTGTTCTCATTATGCCCTTAAAAAAAAAAGGCTACGTCCCCAAGGCAGCAGCAGGTGTCCTGACCCGTGGCCATGTAAGGAACTTGGGCGAAGGAGTGTCTTTGGCACGTGAAGCACAAGAATCTGGAAATGCTCTGAAGATCCTGAACATATATGCAAGGATGTCTCAAATGCAAGTAAACCGATCCTTATTATTATTTTTTTTGGCAAAACCGATATTTATTGTTATTTTCATTTCATGACAATTGTAATGCTAGTCGCATTTTCCCATCACATTTATGCAATTGCAGGGAGTGAAAGAGGTTGCACCGATAAAGAATGCTTCAATCACTTGTGTATTTTTCAAACTTAATCGCTGGATATATGCCTCTCATTCTGAATATGAATGAGCCAAGAGATGTCCGATTATCATGCACACGAAATTTGGTTTTGGTAATAATATGTAAGATTATTTTTTTTTTAAATAAAAGAGAGATTTATGTAATTTAACAAAATTAAAGGAAGGTGAATCTATTGAGTGTTTATTTTTGGGTGTAAAATGTAAAGAAATTGAGTAGCTGATGCTATATGTTTTAATTTGGAATATGAGATTGAAGACAACTAATGAAAAGGCAATAGATAGAATGGCAAGTCAGGCAATAATGAAGAGAACTAATGCAAAAACAAAGTGTAACTCTCTCTCACCCCCTCCCCCAAAAAACTCCTATTCTCTGTTTCTGTGTTTCACTCAAGCATTTATTTACAAAGTGTGGTTTGATTCCACTTTTGTTAAATACTCTCAGGCAGTGGCCAATATTCAAATCCAGATCCAGATCACTGTCATCCATAGCAGCATACACGCAAATGGTTCTGCAAAAGTTGTTAGAAAACAAAGATCCCCATTTAATAATAGCCACATGATAGTTTGCTAAAATATGAAGCAACCACCCTCTGATAATTATTTACATGCTCACCTCCAAGCATCTTCATCATCATAGGCTTTGCTGTGTCCGATGAATATAAGCTGACTGTAAATCACCAAGTAAAGAATACTCTTCAAAATTAAATTCTTAAAAAATATCTATGAGATTCAAAATAAATAAATAAATTCTACACATTCTTTTAAGATTCAAATAGTACCACTTTTTACAATAAGGACGGAAATTTTCTTTTAAGATTCAATTGTATGACTGACCTGAATCACAGTTGGACGTCGAATTGGAATCCCCACACATGCAGATTTGCCGGATGCCGTCCGAGCCAAACCCGCACGTGCCGCCCGTCGCCTCGCACGCGGCACAAAACCCATCATTTCCTTGCACCGAATACCTCAAACGGATCCCGTAAGACCACCCTTTAGGCCCGTCAACCCGTAATGGAGCCAGATTGTAGGCACTGCTATACCCTTCACACCCAAGCCTGCTCAGATTTATGGCCTTAATCATCTCAAACGGCACTGCGCAACATTCGGGTGGGCCTGAGGCGAAGAACGACGATTCTGGGCCCACCCTCTTGTGGCCCAACATGTCCCAAGCTGGGCACCCATAATACTCTTCACAGCTCATCCCCGAAACGTTTCGACAAGGCATGTGCTTCCCTGGGAAACCTTGGAACAAAGGAGAGTCCGCCGAGCATCCTATGAGCATGAACACGTTGTCGGCTGTCGGATTCATGTAGGGCTGCCTCCACGGCTCCACCGAGAAGCCGTTGCCACGTCCTCCGAGGACGATTTTGTCGCATGTTGACATGTGAGGCTCGTGGAGAGTGAGGGCCCGATAAGCATAGTCTATCTCCAGGACTCTGTATGATCCGGAGCTTACGTGAAACATGAGGACGTCATTGATGCAGAAGAGAAGGTCGCGAAAGCCAGGGTGGCCGCATCCGTATCGGAGTGCAAATGGGTAGTCTATGGTTATGTTTCCACAATATGATCGGCACGAGTGAGGATGACCGGAGCTTAACGGGATTAGATCGGTTAAGAAGACAAGACAGAGAAGAAGGAACACTATGGGCATGACTGGCTGGAGATTGAAGGAAAAGGACTAAGTATTGAGTGAACGCTTGCCTGAAAATGAAGATAATATGCTTGCCTTGGTTATGACTTATAAATAATTTGATGATGAGAAAGGTGTCAGTGTTGGGTGGCTTTGTATTCACACATACACCCACAGAGAGAACCATGCATGGTAGATGCAGCTAGTGTTGAGGAATCTGGGTTGAATTGTTTATGGGTTTTCCTTCCACTTTTTGCTGTGTCGGAAGAATTAGTTCTTTAAGGTGATATTGATGGCTTTGTTGGTTAGGCTGCTTTAGAATCGAATATTATAGTATTGCTTCTTGATGACTAATGGTAGTGAGGAGGTTCCAAATTTAAAGTGAGCTTGCAAACTAAGGACACGAAGGAAGACAGAAACCGTCAGTGCCAAGAAAAGGATATCTGAAAATTAGAAATGTGGGAAGCAGGGTGATGCTCAAGCATCCAAAATTTAAATCCACATTTATAGATTTCTCAGCCCTTCTTTACTGAGTCAATAAAATACGATAAGTAAGTTGAACAATCTAGTTGGAATAATCAATTTTTTGCATCTTGAGAGAGAGAGAGAGAGAGAGAGAGAGAGGTTGTCTGTATTTTGAACTTGTTTACATTGTTTTAGCTAGTGTTCGATTTCATTTTATTCAAGAAACACCTCTCTCCCCCCGAGCTTTTTACGCACATAGATGTCGACTAGCTAGTTGAATGGTGGCGGCATATAGAGTCTGGACCTTCTCTGTTGCAAGACTCTGTTTAAAATGATGCCTCATATACTCTAATCCGTATGTTACATTACACTGAGAATAAATGCACGTTGCGAGCAAAGATGGAAGTGTGGCGTAAAAAAACACGAGCAGAGGAGATAAAATCTCTCATTTATGTAACAAAAACTAAAAATGACATTTGATTTCAAACTGTTGGAACAGGTTGCGCAACTATTAAGGTTGTGTTTGAATTAATGACGACAAACAACTAATTTTTGTAAATTTAAATTAGAATAAAAATAAACAGTGTAGTATGATTTATGTTTATATTAAAATTTATAAAAAAATCAATTGAAAAAGTTAAAATTTGTTTGGATGATTAATAAGAAAATAAATTTATATATAAAAAGACTAAAAAGAATATGAACTATATTGAATAATAGTATTTTATATTATATGATTTTAATGTGATAATCATTAAAAAATAATAAAAATTATAACTATAAAATAAAAATATTTGTTAATAAGAAAATTGTAATAAGAATTTTAAATTGGTAAAAAGGATTTAAATTAAAGGGTTTTTATAAAAATTTAATTTGTAAAGTGCCGCTACCCTGTGCATATAAAAATTTATCGAGTCTTTCTCACCAATTAAATTTTTAGTGAAGAATTTTTTCCAATTTTCTCCAAATTTATTATTTCATTTTTCTTTCTTTGGACAGTTTTATAAATATATTTCTCTAGTCCTATATATAAGACACTTTTAGCTTGTTTCATTTCACATAGACTAAGAAAAACATCAAATTGTATTAACTCTCTATTAAAGTTTAACAACTTCCCAACTTTACCTCTATTTAATATATATAACTTTCAAAAAAATAACTATCTACATTATAATAAATAAAAGATAAAATTATACATTCATGCTAAAAATTTAATCAAATTACTTATAAATAAAATTAAAAAACTTTCTCTTTTTACTTTATAAATAGAATAAGAGGAAATATAATTATTGAGTATTTTGAAGTAATTTTTTATTTTTATTAAAATAAAATAGAACCCACCTTGAGACACTCCTCGCTCTCATCTTATAATCATCTTTCGTCAACGTTGAAACACATCCAACTTTTACTTTAAAAGTTAGTTGGGCTAAAAGCCCTCCCAAACAACTCACAATACTTGAATAAGTTCCCAACCTCAATCTCACATACTCCAAGGCACTTTTGCAACTTAAAATGACAATCCAAATATGCCCTAAGCACATTCACATAAGTTGAACAAAAAAACTCTTATTACATATTATTTTGTTTTTTGTAAATCATGATTGAAAAACTATTTTAAAAATATTCTATCATCATCGCATGGGCAATCTCATTTGAGATAAAGTTTAAGAAGCAACTTAAAATATTTTTGAGATATGTCAAGTTCTCTAAAATATTTTGTGGTTCATTCAACAAGAAGTATCTTGAAAAATTAATTTAGGGTGCTTAATGAATTACTAAATATTTAAGATGTTGAATGCTTCTTAAAAAAAAAATTCAGCATGTTGCTTAAACTGGACCCATCTCATTTTAGTACTAAAATATAAAATTTATAATAGCCTGATTTTATAAATTACCACTATAATAATATGATTACCTTTTGGAAATTCACGTGCCATATAGGTTCACCTAAATTTAAATAAAAAATGATGCAGTGTTATTAAACTTTTTTTAATTCAAAAAGAAGTAGTATGATTAGATATTGGGTAGTTGGTTCAGGCAAAAAAAAAAGATATTGGGTAGTTGGCATAACTTAGGTTTAGTTTGTCTCCATTAAACGGGCTTTATGACCATCGCACTACTTTAAAATTTCAGGCTCGACTAAACTTAACGAATATATTATCTCACATAAAACCATTAATTTTTTTTTTCAATTGAAGAACAACTTTTCTTCAAAAATCTGGATTCATCGATTGCAGTTACCTCAGATTTTCGAAGTGATTCCTTCTCTACACCTCCTTTGAGTTCTATAAAGAAGGATTGAACATATTGTTTGATGCAGGTAAAAATAACATCTCGTTTAATTTGATGTGTGTTAAATTTTCACAGGAACAGAAGGGGCAATTATAGACTTACGATTAATATATCAAATAAGAAAAAAAACTTCGTGCTCATCCTTCATATGCTTTTTTATATCAACATTAATTAAGTATATGAATTATTATAGAATTATTAATCCTTTCATCTTTTTAATAATAGGAATAATATAATCTTTTCAACTATAATAAATATTGCCGTAAATGTATCAGGTCGAGACAAAACTAGCCTGATTAGGCCCTAAAAATTATTACACAGGAAATGGAAGCGCATGGGTGAATTCAGGTCAGCTGGTCCCATTTCAATTTGGCACATCACTCGTATATGGTTCATGTGTCCGTAAATTGTACTCTTTTTGAGATAAAAAGTCAATTTATTTCACTAATAAAATAATAAAGCCATAGCCATATATAAAACCACCTGTTGATTCTAGATTGGAAGTTTAAAGTTTGAAAACAGGAACACATTAGAACAACATAACATAGACGCTAACCCAACAATATCTGAAATAGATAAAATAAGAACTTCAACCAGTATGCTCAACAGTTGATCAGCACTTCAAAGACCAGCCAAAAGCTTAAGCCCCATCTTGAATCAACTGCAGCAACACCAAATCAGGCAGTGCTCAAAATCCCAAAGAGCAAGAGTAAATACTACTCAGCAACATCGATAAATCAAGAGATGCCAAGAGAGGACGCTATCACGAAACACCAACTCATACTAATGACCCATAATGTTGATAATTTTTAAGCTATTAAAAGGGGTCTGACTAAGCACAACCTTGCTGAAAAGAAGAAGTGAGCATGTAAGCCACAGATAGTGTGTCGAAAACCTTAATGAAGTGATGTTCAGTAAGAGTTTGTAAATACTGCTTCGGTCATTAATATAAGACCCATTTAATTAATTTGATTAGATTAAAGAAATTAGGTAAGTTAGTTAATTTAAAAAATGTGACACATTTTTCCTGAAACACCATAATGTTTTTTCTTAATACTCTCTCTCCTTCTTCTACTTGATTATGATTGAGGGAATATCTATAGGGGTAATTTAGAAAAAACTGATAAATATGAAAAATAGGTTTTATATTTGAATCAAAATTAACTCAATAATTAATTCTTATATTAAGGATCGAAGGAGTAGTATTCTCTCCTGTTTTAAAGAGAGGATCTAGTTGGCGTGTTTAGTTTAATGTTATATAAAATATTTCAAATCTATTTTATCCTTTCAAATTCGTAACATTTCCTTTAAATTTTCCTTACTGATTGCACAAGGAAGTTTCTATTAGAAGATTATTTGCACTATACATGACTAAATAAAATATTTTAGAAAAATCGATCAATAACAATTTTTATAAATAACTAAATTAATTTTTTAATTGTTAAAAATTAGTTATCTAGATTCTATAATTATAACTTGAGGGAGTATATCTTTTTTATTTTTTAACGATGTTGATGTCTTTTTTGGCCAATCCTTACCACCATATTGATATTGATAATTCAAACCCACAAATTATAAGCTTGCAAGGTGAGGCCAATTTGTAGCAGTTTTTTTTCATATGACAGATCAAGTTGGAACTCACAACAAGGATTTGAAAGTTGAGTCACATTATTTACAAGATTTGGCAAGTTTGGAGTTCTTATTAAAGTGATTAACACTCAAACTAGCTTCTATTTATAATTACCTCTGTTGATAATGATGATCGTGGCGGGGTAATATTTAATAGTTTTGCCTTGAAAGAAGAAAATGAAAATCCCAAATTACCAAAAATACACGACAATGCAAAGAAGTCAAAAGGATAAAGCAATCTATTTTTATTAGAGCTTCATGCGTTCACGTTGTTTCATTTTGGATAACTTTTGAACACAAAATACTAATAAACTTTGACAAATAGTTAGGGAACTATTTTAAAAATGGGGTGACGAAATCTATTTTGACCAACGGCATGCCTCAGCTTTCTAAGCCTTTAGTTAGCCTCCATGGTTGATTCTCACGGCAATTTCTAATTTTCTATAGAACTTCGAAGTTTATGTTTATGGTTCTTCCCATTTCTACGTTTTCCCCTATCTTCCCTCATAATTTTTGTTTTTTTCTCAGATGAATTTTTTTTTCTATTAAGGAAGCGTCCGTTTGATTGGGTAAAATATAAATAGAAGTTTATGTTTTTCTAGCAAAAAAAAAAAAGACAATAAGATTAATATCTTATTGTGCTATTCTTCGGAGGTAAAAAATCCAATTGAATAGCTATTTGCATAAAAATATTTTTTTAAAAAATGTTTTAAATTATTTTATTAAATATATAAAACAGTAGAATTGATGTATGCGTGGAATTAATGAGTAGCAAGTATTACTCACTTTATAAAATATGTAGGTGTATTGCTAAATTATTACTATTGTATTTAATTGTTTTAAAAAAGTATTAATAGAGATAATTTAAAAAATTAAAAATTAATAAATATTAAAAATAGATCTTATATTTAAGACCAATATTAAATTTCTAATTAAGTTATATATTAAGAATCTGATAAGCATTTTTTAACTATAGTACCATTAATTGCTTTTGTATTCTTACTCCTTTTTAACTTTTAATTTTATTGAATGAGACAAGACAGAGTAAGAGACAGACATGCAGAGAGTTAATATAAAAACACCTTTTTCAAATATAATTCGCATTTTTATATTATAAGTTATTTAATAACTATTTTAAATTTAAATGATAGCCACATTTTGTTAAAACGGCAAAAGATAACAGATTTGGGTTCCTATATGCGACGGTGTTTGTTTTTCATATTTTCCTTGGTTTTTTCTTCTAATTTTGTTTAGAGTCGCCTTCAACTTCTCAGTAATTTCACCAATCTCACCAAAAACAAAACAAAATATCCGATCCTAATTATAAGATCTTATTTATATACTATGAGATTTTATAATTATAACGTATGATGAAAGGCGAGTTGGGTTATCCACAGGAGAAGATGAAGGTTGGTCCATGATTATGAATTTTAATTGACTGGACAAATATGGTGAGGGACACACATTAATGAAGCTTTACGCCGGGGTCCAAAAAAAATGAAGCTTTATGTAATTGAGCTATCTCTTTCTTGAGGTAATATTACACTCTTCAATACTAAATGTGATTATCTTTTTTAATAAGAATTCAAATCTTAATTTACTACTCCTCCGGTTCTTAATATAAGATTTAATTCTTGAGTTTGTTTTAGTTTTAAATATAAGACTCATTTCTCATATTTATCAATTTTCTCTAAATTACCCTTATAGATACTCCCTCAACCATATTCAAGTAGAAGAGGGAGAGGGGTATTAAGAAAGATGATTATGGTGTATTAAAAAAAAATGCCACTTTTCTTATAATTAACTAACTTACCTGACTTTTTTGATTTAATCAAATTAGTTAAATGGGTCTTATAGTAAGGACTGGAATAGTACAATATAAGAGACTACTTTTTTTCTTCTAGATCCAACTCCACCGATAAGTTATACTACCTCTGATTTTTAATATAAGAACTAGTTGACCAATTTGAGTAGATTAAGAAAACTAATTAAGTTAGTTATTTGTAATAAATATGTGTTGTTTTTCTTAAAATATCTTTATTAATCAAGTGTATTGATTAGAACTATCATTATTACAAGGACCACCTCGAAAAAAATGAATAAATATGAAACATAAAATGAATTAGGATTTTATATTTATGATCAAAATAAAAGTTAAATGAGTTTTTATATTAAAGATTTGAGGTAGTATTAATTTATATACATACATGTTTCACAAATAAAATTACGGTATCCTCATGAACGGATTGATACACTACTTCTAGAGTGTTTTGCCATCTTAAATTATAAGATGGTATTGCTTACTACTATAAGTAATGAATAAAATATTTTTTCCATAATTTATTGTTTATAAATCACATGGTTCATATTATACTTTCTATTTCTTTTGTTTTATGAAAAAAAATGAATTTCTTTTAAAAAGAATTGAATTTAGTGGGGACAGCATATCTTGAGTGGACAAAACTATTTTTCACATGTATGCAATGTATATTGAGTCATGTGAAAATGTTTTTCCCATTCTCTACAACTCAGTTACTTTTGAACAACAAATGTTTTAATGGAGAATATTTTTAACAAATTTTGCTTATTTATTTTTGACAATTTTATTTTTTATTTTTATACTTTTACTATTTAAAAATGAGGTATTGGCAGACTTCATTAATTAAAATAAATAAGTTATCTCTTTGAAGGATTTTTTGGATTTGTTAATTGACCAACATGGGTTATGCCTTTATACATGTGGAATTGTCGTTGCGTGCCTCGTGGAGGTAAATTGGTCGTGCGGGGATCTGAATGGGAATTCTTAATCCAGGCTTTGTGTTTCTTGAGTGCTGTTGACTGTTTTCAGACAGGCCAGTCGGAGTTGATTGGTAGTTATACAAGCGTTATAATCGTCATTTTTTTATTCATGGTAGTTTTGAAAATTTCTCCGCTCCGCTCATGTTAAACGCAGACCCAAAAACTAATTTTCACAATCCCTACTCGTCTGCATCGTCATGCCTTCTTTTTCTTTCTTCTAACTTCTGTGTCTCTAGCTACCTACAGTTCAAGGACTTTTGGCGTCCCTTCTATTTTGAAATCTCGTTTGAATCCTGCGAATCTTGCTCTATGCTTCCGTGAATTTCGGAGAACCGGAGCCATCTCGGAGGTTTGGTTTTGTTTTCTCCTTAATCCTTGTTTTCGAGTTTTGAATTATATGATAAGTGGCGTTTCAAATGAGCAACGGGGAGAGGACTCGTGACGCCACCTCCCCCGATCCGTTGGATTCGTTCCCTCCCTTGCGGGTTCGGCAATCGGACCGTGGCGATGCTTCTCTTCCATCATCAAGTTATTCATCGTGCGGAGAGTCCGAGTTCGACCGCTATTGTAGCGCGAACTCAGTCATGGGCACACCGAGTGTGTGTAGCGCGATCACAGTTTTCAACGATTTTCCAGAATACGATTTCGGGTCCGCAAAAAGTGTCGGGATTGGGGGTGATAATGGGTTGGAGAATTTCAGTTTAGCTGAACGAGTTGAGATGAATCACAGGGATCGGAGACTTTCGACTTCTAGTGTGTCGGACGGTACGAGAGATTTCAGAACTGGGTTTGGCAGTGAGAATATCAGAAGCCAGCAGAAATTGAAATACCGCTTAAGTGGATTGGAATTTTACGGTGTTGATAATGATGAACTTACTATGACTATGCTTGATGCATCGAGTTCAATGGAGATTAACCAACTAGAAAGCAATTCGAAGGGAGGTAATGGCTTGGAGAATTTCAATTCACGCAAGGGAGTTGAGATGAATCGTAAAGTTGAGAGGCTTTCGACTCCAAGTGTGTCGGATGGTAAGAGAAATTTCAGAACTGGGTTTGGCTGTGAGAGTATCAGAAGCCAACAGAATTCAAACTACGGCTCCAGTGGATTGGAATTCTACGGTGACGATAATGACGAACTGACTATGACTATGCTAGATGCATCAAATTTCATGGGGGTTAACGAATCAGATAAGAATTTGGACCTGAATTTTGTTCAGCATCATGCTGTAGAAGTTTCCGAAGGGTCTAAAGGACGTAATGAATTTGAAAGTGCCGAGGTTTACTTGTCTAGTGATGCAGAGGATAATGCAGGATATACTCAGACGAATACATCAAGTAATGTGGATGACAAGGGTTCTCATTGTGAAACAACAGTTGGAGAAGGAGGTTTATCAGGTCCAGCTGATAAAAAGTGTGAATTGGACAGTTTTGATGCTCAATCTAAGTTGCAAAATGATGAGGGGGTGATAGAAAGGGAACAAGACAGGAACTCTTCCAATTGTGAGCATTCAGAGGGTGAGGACTCAATATGCAACTATGGTGGTGATGATGACAACAAAAATGATTATTGTTCATCAAGAAGTATTTATCATCTTCAGGAGTCAGAAGTACAACATGAGAATCCCCTCCTTATAAACTCTTCTGTAGCTTTTGGTTCAAAAGACCTGGATGATTTTCTGCTAGAAAATGAGGGAAATGGTCAAGTTGCCCAGGTGTTTAACGTATTTCAGAGTCAAAAAGAGAAGAATCCTGAAATTGACAAAGATGTAATAAAGTTTGGTTCTGTGAGATCAACAGGCATTTCAATTGCAGGCCAAAATGAAGAAGGGAAAGATAAGAATGGTTTGGTCATGTCTACTGAAAAAGTTACAGAGATAAAAGATCTTGGTGAACCCAAAGAAGTGAAAGCGGCCAGAGACTTTCCTGCAGCCTGTTGTCCAGTTCAGGGAGTTGATAAGGTTACTAACACAGCAGAAGGTTCTTCCAGTGCCTCAAGCAAGCCTCCAGGTACAGTCATATCGCATCCAGAAGATGTGAGAGAGATTATTGTTGCGAAAAATAATTTTCCTGAAACTGGTTTAAGCACTAAGGCCGATGATGTTGATTTGGACCCACTGGCAGACAAGGCTCCTCAGCATAGGGATTTGAATGTTGCCAGTGGTGGAACAATTGTAAAGGAGAATGAGCACATGAACACTGAAAAATCTATTGGCATTAGTGTTGTTCAACACGTAGAAAACCCAGAGCCGGATAAATCTAAGTTCAAGTTTGACAATTTTTCTGAAAGTGAAGCTGAACATAGACTTTCCAGTTCAACCAAACAACCTGGGAATATGAAAGAAGATTCCTCAAAGAATCTAGAGCAAAGTGGAATTTCTTCGAATTATGGAATGAAGGAATCAATAGAGAGCTTCTTCACCTCAACAAATCTGCCGGAGAAAAGTCCACAGACATCTCAGGTGAGCAGTGCCATTATCTATCATTTGGTCATCTTCCACTTTCCTGGATTATTGCCAATATCTATATAATTGCCGTTTTAATTGGATTCAGAATACAACTTAGTTTGAAACTTGATGGGGATCTTCATATGGCAATTCTAGTTGAAGCCAAATATATGAAAAATTTTTGGAAGACATTTTGGCTGACAAATAAAAATTCGAACTTGTCAGCTAACTTGCTGTGGTTGGTACGATCAAATAATTTTTTCAATGTTGATGGCATTGGATGCATCATCCAAGAAGCTTTCTTATTTTGTGTGTGGAGCTCAATTCGTATTTTTGTTGTTGAGAAACATTTTGGACTTGTAGTATGTTTGTCCATTAACCTTTGTTCTGGTTTAACCATTTTGCTAAATCAGTTCTAGATTCTGTCATTGTTGATGAACTAGTTTGTAAATTTTAAGATCCGTTGACTTATCTTTGACTTCAACAAGTCAACAAGTCATGCTTAGCAGCAGCAGCAATAGTAATGGTAACGCAGTCGTAGTTGATTTTCATTTTTTAAATTGTGGTTCTAACATCTGATGCAATTTTATGTTGTCTTTATAAATAAATGATTTTATTTGCAAGTACTTTAGTGTTTCTAGGTTTTTCAGTGGAATTGGAGTTGTTTGTTTTATGCATATCTTCTTCTTTTAAATTTTTCACCTTCTGAAAATTAAAGCCTTTCTTGTCAACGTTTGCCTGTTAGGGCAATAATTATTCACTGCAAATGGTTATAACTTGGATCTTGTGTTTCACTGAATGTCGCAGATAGAGAATTTTGAGCCAAATGAATTTTATGATGAGGTTGTCCATGAAATGGAAGAAATTTTACTAGATTCTGTTGATTCTCCTGGGGTTAGGCTTTCTCAGGGTAATAGATATCATGAGCCACAGTTTTCCATGCCTTTAAGAGATGGCGGGTTGACAGCATCTACTTCTGGTACTGATGATGCTTATCTTCTAGTTCAGCGCCCTGGGCGAATAGATAGGATTGAAGTGGTAGGTGCCAGGCAGAAGAGAGGAGATGTTTCTTTAAGTGAAAGATTGTTGGGGGTGAAGGAATATACTGTCTATAAAATAAAAGTGTGGAGCAGCAAAGGTCAGTGGGAGGTTGAAAGACGATACCGTGATTTCCTCACTCTTCACCGTCAGATAAAAACCTTATTTTCTGATCACGGATGGGATTTACCTTTGCCGTGGTCTTCAGTTGAGAAAGAATCCAAGAAGATATTTGGAAGTGCATCTCCCGATGTTATTGTGCAGAGAAGTGTTCTCATTCAAGAGTGCTTACAATCCATTCTCCACACCAGGTTTTATTCAAGTCCTCCAAGTGCATTAATTTGGTTTTTGTCCCCTCAAGGTTCATGTCCCAGTCCGCCTGCATCGAGTCCACTGGTGGCTCAGTCTTCTATAATGGGAGGGACAAATAATGGAAACCTTTCCTCGTTAGGGAAGACCATATCACTTATAGTTGAAATTCCACCGAACAAATCTATGAAACAGATGCTAGAAGCACAACATAACACATGTGCTGGATGTCATAAGCATTTTGATGATGGAAAAACTTTGATTCGGGGATTTGTTGAGACCTTTGGATGGGGAAAGCCCCGAATCTGTGAGTACAGTGGTCAATTATTCTGCTCTTCTTGCCATACAAATGACACTGCTGTCTTGCCAGCCAGAGTTTTACATCAGTGGGATTTTACTCAGTATCCAGTTTCTCAGCTGGCAAAATCTTATCTGGATTCTATACATGATCAGGTAATGTTAAGATCTATCAACTGCATTTTATGGATAGCATCTTTTTTATTTCTCAGGTATGTGCATGCTTATATCAGAGGTTCTGATAGAGCCCCCAACTCTAATAAGCACAAATAGACAACAAACAACGTGAGACTCTAATAATGCTTAGAAGTTACTTGTATAGTTCTCTAGTTTTTGTTTCTGGGCATGTTAGCACGTTAACTATTCTAAATGAATTTTCTCTTGCAGCCCATGCTTTGTGTCACTGCAGTTAATCCGTTCCTTTTGTCAAAGGTCCCAGCCTTGCTTCATGTTATGAACGTCAGGAAAAAAATAAGGACTCTTCTTCCATTTGTCCGATGCCCATTTCGGAGGTCTATCTACAGAGGACTTGGGACTCGGAGATATCTTGTTGAAAGCAATGACTTTTTTGCTCTGAGAGATCTTATTGATCTGTCCAAAGGAGCCTTTGCTGGTTAGCTTTTAATTGACTAACTGCTTTCTGTGCCTCTAATGGAAGTTAACTTCACCTTTTATGTACTCGTACACGCACATCTATATGTTTAGCATATCTCTCTTTTTGTTAAATGTGGAGACCTTGGTCATCCCTCTGATCAATATTTAGTTTTGAAGTGGTTTTGCTGCCTTGAGTGTCCCTGATGTAATAATCTGTTGATGCAGCCCTGCCAGTTATGGTTGAAACCTTGTCATCTAAAATCCTGGAACACATCACTGATCAATGCCTCGTATGCTGTGATGTTGGTGTTCCATGCAGTGCCCGACAAGACTGTGGCGATCCGTCTTCTCTCATTTTCCCTTTCCAGGTGTGTCTCTACCTTTAGCTGTGATAATATTGGACAGTATTAAAAAAGAAAAAAATGTTCCTTTTTTGTCCCCGGAAATGAAATATACTATGTGGCTTTGGAAGAAATTGCCTATCTTTTTTTAATTGTAATGGGGCACCTCTTAAGTGCAGGATGTGCTTTAGATAATGAGTGGCAGTGGTAGCTAGTCTGAAAAATCTTTCAATTCAGATATTTTTATGAACTTCAGGCAACTGAATAGATAAAGTGAGGATTGCTTCTTAAGGGATCTGAATTGTTTCAAAATAAGGCCCTTCTTGTGATTATAATTCCGACATGTAAAGCCAATAAACAGAGATCCTTTGGATGCTTTTCGCAACGAGTTAGTGGTGGCAGTGTTTTTTTGGACAGCTCTGAGGCTCCTGTCTAGCCAGTTCCTTTATTTTCTATAAAAATTACCCATGCAGTGAAAATTCGTCCAATGTATCCCACATTTTGTCTTCATCGAGATGTTTCTTTATTTTGCGGAGAGCTTCATAGTCAGTCCCATCAGTGCTTTCCTTCTGGGGACCCCCGCCCTTTACCTCATTTCTGTTATGCGTTTGAGTTTGTCTGAATGAATGAAAAATGTCGTCCTAATTTGAGACCAAATTTATCAGCAGGAAGATGAGATTGAAAGGTGTAAAGCTTGTCAGTCAGTATTCCATAAGCAATGCTTCAGAAAGCTCTCCAATTGTACCTGTGGGGCGCTCCTCAGATTGGATAAAACAAGAGGAAGTTCATACTTTTTAGGGAGGGGCCTTTCTTATGGGTCGTCATCCGGATTCCTATCTGGCTTGTTTACCAAGGAAGATCCTCACAAGACCAGGGATCATAAAGACATTATCTTGATGGGTTCCTTACCTAGCACTTCTCTATGAACCCCAGTACGTTGATGGGTTCTGTCTATATCTCATCTTGATCTGCTCAGCCATTCACCGTTTGTTGCATGTAAAGATGTTTTGTGCAGTGATCAGAATTTTTCCGCACAGTCATTATTTCTTATTTTGCTAGTGTTATTCTTTGCAACATAAAAATTTATGTACAGTTTTGTGGATCTCAGCATCCAGTTTTGTCCTTACTCGCCTGTTTTGTAATTTTGTTTAAATTCCTTGCTGAATAAAATTCTAGCTTTTATCAGATTCTCAGACGGGACTAGCATTATTTTCGTTTAATGGATCCTCATGGCCAGTTGTTCGAAATTAAAACTGGGCTGTTGAGCATGAATCATTCACTGGTGAAGCGCATGTTAATGTCCATTGGAAAATGAAGCATTTTTTAAATCAGGGAACATTGAGACGGACAAACCAGTTCAGGTTAGAAATTTGATATATTTTTGCATTGGAAGTGAACGAGTAAATGAAATCGAACTCAGAAACTTAGCAGAGCATTCAAGGTTGTATCACTCAGCAGAAAAACATGCGATGTCAGTCCTGAATATAACTTGAATCTGTTTTATCTTTTATATTTATATTTTTTTTTCTCAAATTAATTTATTTAATTTATAAATTGATATAATTTAATATTACATAAAAGTATTTTAAAAAGATTACGTCACATTTGTTAAAATTAAATAATTTATATAGCTTTCTTAATCAATAAAAAATTTGTTAAATAATCTTAATATATTTTTTGAGCTGAATAAGTAATTTTAATATTAAAAACCAGATAAGTAGTAAGTTGAGAGATAAATTTGAAAAGAATTTAAAATCATTCAAACATAGAAAAACTTTTTATTTGTGTAATTTTGATAAATATGTATTATATTTAAAGACAATGAGTACATAAACACGCTGCCATATTGAGGTTGTTTGAGACATAGGTATTCCTACCTTTGCAAAATGAATTCGTTCTTGTTGAGGTAGAGGTAATGCAGAGCAGAATATAATCTAACATCTACAATTGATTTCAACCTTGCGATTTCAATAAATCAATTCAGCAATACATAATTCTTTTTGTCCAAGGATCAACAGCATAAAAATCAGCTAACCATAATTCACAATATAATATATAATACATCCCGTGTGAAAAGCAGCCGTTGCAATTTCGCCCTCTATGATCGTTTCCAGGTGACCCGTTCTTCATTTATCAAAGTTCTGCGAAATTGTAGAAACCGCGGGGCAATCTGACAGCATCCTCTTCAGCTCGGCCTAAAATTTACTGAGGTATTTATTCCTCACAACTTAATAACTTCACAATTAAATAATGCAAAATAATTATCGCAAAAAAAAAAAAAAAGGCAAATAATTAAGCTGCTTGGGAACGTTTGACAAAGTTACTTCCCATTTCATGCTGGGGAAGCTACGTTTGCAATCTCACATGGTATCGCCGTCATCATCTCCGAGAAAAGAGAGTGAAAAGGGAGCAATTGCCACATTAAATGATGGGGATGAGCCTCTTCTATCGACGTAGATCATCTCAAAGTCACCTTCCTGCATTATAGTGTTGGCATAAATCATGAACCAAACAAAGCAGATGTAACTAATGGATTTAAAACTACTGAGAAACATCCAAATTTCGATATTGAACAACATAGCCGTGTAGCAGTTTCTACTGCATCAAATAAACATCGAAGATTGTGCGTTCAATGGCCTTCGTTTAGAGTTTTTCTTTAGCCTTCCTGCTCCAATTTTCATGACCAGCCCTCTGTAGTGTTTGAAACCCAATGCAAACTCGAGTTTATGTCGTGTGTTTATTTCTAAAGCCAGGAAAGTGAAGCTCCAGAAGTGATTCTAAATAATGATTTTATCGGATGAAGCACAGAAATCGATATCCATGAACTTTTGACGTCTTCTGATGGAAAAGGATTAATCTTATTATTACCATATACCACAAACAATAGTATATGGACACTGAAGCTAAATTAGCTCTTATCAGTCAATAGGGTCAACTGTTCAAAATAACAATAAAAGCTTCCTTACCATTCTACCACTCGGGGTGTTTAACGGGCATCCTGAGGAGTACTCAAAACCAGTCCTAGGAAGTATAACTGGCTGTTCACCAACATCCCCGATCCCCCTGTCATAAAGAATATAGAGGTTTATTTGATTGATTGAATGTCGTTTTGTTGATTTGGTCTGTTTGAATCTACATGAACAGATAGGATATATATTATTTTGCTCGAGATTCTGAAGAGTCTGTGATCAACTACTAAAATAGGGAAGAAAAATTACACAGCTCTCTAAGCGGATAGACTTCTTTCTACTTTTGCAAAAATTAAATGTAACCGGAAAGTTTGAGAATAAAGCATAGAGAAAAGTAATTTACTTACCAAACGTTTTCTGTCTTTCCATTAGCATTAGTTATAATCCAGTGCCTTCTAAAAAGTTGAACGGGGAGGTCTGAATTATTGGTAATTCTTATTCTGCATGCAAAGAAGTATATCCCTTTCGAAGGTCGACTTCTGCCCTCTATATAAGCACTGCTAACTTGAACCCTTATTCCCTAAATAAGTCGAGATTTATTAATGTTAAGAGTTGGAGATTTATTTGTTTACAAGCATTTGATGCCTCAAACACAATACAGATTTTGACGCTTTTCCCTTCATATTAAACACATTCTTGTAGAAGGGGTCAAATGCCTCAACCCACCGCCCCCCCCACACACACACACAACGAAAATCCAACATATATCAATTGAGGAAAGGAGCTACCCGAATCTGAACCAATTAGCATGAAAAACAATTTTACAAAAGCAGCTTCATTTTTGTTTTATTGAACATCAATCCCTCAAGAAAGGATCTTGGGGACTGGTAAACTCATTATAGTATGGATAACAATTTCTGCTTAGAAAATTTCAGAAGACACATACCGAGGTTGTGGCATCACTGGAACATTTTAATAGAGAGTGGGGGGCAATATCTTTTAGCCCATCTCGGTATCTAGCTGCATCCTGAAAAGAAAAAGGTTAAACAAGTTTATCAAAAAAATAATAGGACTTGAAATCAAGCCTTTTTTTTTTTTAAATCGAATTAGGTAGTCTTTTCTGTGCTATTTACTTCGAATTAACCACCAAATCGCATGTAATATCCGCAAATTAGGTACCTCAAACCTTTCATCAGCAATCGCTTCCCTCATCAATCTTCGCAGATGCAGAACTGGCTCTTCCTCCTCGAACAATTTTAGTGAATCTCGAATCCTTGCCGCTTCTTTGTAATCCTATCCAAAGTAAACGCAAAATTGTTCAAGATCACCACTCCGTGAGAATGAAGATTCTAATAATCTAAACCCACACACACAGAATCCTTGCCGCTTCTATTTTCTATATCTTCCTTTCAAGTTGCACAGATTGGAAGACCGATTTCATCAATAACTCTAACCTCGGATCTCGCAGCTACTTCCAATTGCTGCTTCAAGAGGGCGTAGGAGTGGGACAAAGAGGGAATCGAACCGGTCGGTCTTTGACTCTGCTTCTGACTCTGACTCTGACTCATACTCCGACTCTCTCTGGGGCCATTCCCATCCCTTTCTGCAGCAGCACACGCTATGGCGATCATATTTCTTCTCCTAACGTTTCTGGGATCCACCCACTGCACCCTCAACCCCGCCTGGGATTCCCCGAAACCCAAGCTTCCGGGACCCAGAGCCCGTAAATCCAAGAAACTCTGGACGCTTAATAACTGCATTTTCCTTATTCCACAATACTGGCAACAATCAGAATTTTGAATTCTCCCAGAAATCGCGTAGGCAGCTTTACTATACAGCTAGTAATCCAGTCGGATCAAGATCAAAATAGATTTTTTATTTCCCTTTTCGAACAAGAGTGCGTGGTTCAGGTCAGTAAAAGCACGTTTTGTCCGTTGTGCGGTTTTCTGCTTTGGACAGCGATGGGTTTAGCAACGTCTTCTGGGTCTGGCTGCTGAATTATTATTATCCAGATGGAGCTCTGAAATGACTGAAGACATGAGATCGGGAGCAAAAGATAGGATTTCCCGCGGATCGTGTCTGAAATAACGAAATTTTGATGGTTGCAAAAGACTCGCAGCCAGAAACAATCTAGCGGGTTCAGATACTTTTTGTGCTTGGGGTCCAGCAGAAAAAGATAGAGGCATCTTGTCGGATTGGAGTTTGCATGAGATATTTATATTTATCCCCTCGCTTCCATTATTGGCATATCTCGGAGATTTTTATTTTACTCGCCTAAATTCTACACGCCGGGAGCTCGGGACTGAGTTCTCCGATGCTTTTATGCCCAATAGATTCAAGCCTAACAAGTTGGCTAACAATGCAGATTTCCATTGCTCAGAGCTGAAGTTGAACCCAACTGGGAAAATCTTGAGTGTGCTAATGAAGGAAAGTGGTTTGCCACCTGCATTAGAAATGCTGACATTGATATCTTCAGTCGCTTAAAACTTAGGCGGGAAACGGATGGCCTCATATCTCTACGATGTTCTGTGATCTGTCCAACCAGATGGGTTAAAATGAAAATTTGCTGGAAGTTTTTACCTAAGTTAGGTAATTTGTAGGATAATTTGCCCAGAAAACTTGCATTTTATTCAGTAGCTAATGACAGTATTTAAAAGCACACATCCTAAGTTATAATCTTCCCTTCGGATAAGCCATATTTACAGAATCAAAGAAACATTAAAAGGAGAATCAAATCTAATCAAAATTGCTTAATAATCTGAATCATAATCAACCTAATGATATATGCTAATAATTAGACATAATGGACCTTCCTATTGGACTAGGCCCACAGTGCCTTCAACACTCCCCCTTAAACTGGCAAATAGATGTCAATCAATTCCTAACTTTCCTCTGAACTCCTCAAATAGTGATCTTCCTAATGGTTTAGTGAATAGATCTGCAACCTTATCGTGTGTTGAGACATGCAATATTTTGATAATCCCTGCATCTTCTTTTTCTTTAATGAAGTGTTTATCAATATCTACGTGCTTTATTTGTTCATGATGACTGGGATTTCTTGCCATTCCAATAGCAGACAAACTAGCACATTTCAACTATATGGGCATGTTAGGAATCACCCCATACTCTTTAAGAACTCTAAGAATCCACAATCCTTCACACACACCATGTGCTGAGACACGTAACTCTGCTTCTGCACTACTCTTTGAGACTACTGTCTGCTTTTTGCTTTCCCAAGTCACTAGATTTCCCTACACCATAGTACAGTAACTCGATGTGGATCTTCTGTCAAGGAGGAATCCTCCATGATCGGCAACAATAATTTCTTGAGACATTCCTTTGGCAAAGAGTAACCCTCGGCCATGAGTCATTTTCAAGCAATGCAAGATTCTATTTACAGTATTCATATGCTCCTCTAACAGCTCATTTGTGAAACAACTTACCACACTAACTGCATAGCTTATATCTGGTCGAGTGCGAGATAGATATAAAAGTTTGCCTGCTAATCTTTTGTCCCTTTCAATATCAACAGTACTGACATCTTCTTAGGTTTGTCTTTCTTCTTTTTGTAGTCTTTTAAGTTCTCAATTGATTCTTCTTCCTTCTCATCCATTTCACTGGTTTGTTCCATGGGTGTATCTGCTGGTTTGGCTCTCAGTATTCCTGTTTCTTTTAGAAGATCTAGAGTATACTTTCTTTAGGAGACTACAATTCCCTCCTTGGATCTTGCCACCTCCATTCCTAGAAAATATCTGAGTCCTCATAGGTCCTTGACCTCAAATTCTTTCTCTAGTGACTGTTTGACCTTTACCGTCTCAGATGTATCATTGCCCATTAGTATAATGTCATCAACATAAACAATCAGTATAGCCAGTTTACCTCTAGATTTCTTGACAAACAAAATATGATCTGCTTGACACTGGATGAATCCTACCCTTTTAACAGCTTTGGAAACCTCTCAAACCAGGCTTTTGGTGACTTTTTTAGACCATAGAGTGATTTGTAGAATTTGCATGCCATTCCAGGGTTGTTGTGCTCGGCTAACCCTTGAGGTACTTCCATGTACACCTTTTCTTCTAAGTCTCTATTTAGGAATGCATTCTTTACATCAAGCTGATGTATGGGTTAGTCTAGGTTTGCAACAAGTGACAAGAGGATTCTAATAGTGTTTAACTTCGTAACAGGGGCAAAAGTTTCTTGATAATTAATATCACAGGTTTGTGAATATCCTTTTGCCACTAGTCACGCCTTGTATTCATTTATTGTTCTATAAGGATTGTATTTCTTTGTAAATACCCATTTGCACCCCACAGTCTTCTTCCCGTTTAGTAATTGGGTAATTTTCTAGGTTTGAGTTTTATGTAGTGCCTTGAGTTCATCTGCTATGGCTTCCTTCCAATTTGGATCAGTAATAGCCTCATAAAAGTTTCTGGGTAAGTTTTCATTAGATAGCTGTGTGACAAAACTCAACATAGGAGGTGACAATCGATTATAGGACACAAAATTACTAATAGGATGTTGGGTGCATTTTCTTACCCTTTTTCTCAAAGCAATGGGCCACCCAAGATCATTAGAGCTTGAAGTTGGTGTTGTATCATGGCACAGTCCAGCTCTAGAGGGTTTGTCTTGGTGGCTTATCTCTGGTTCATTGTCTAGGTCAATGCCTCCATGCTCATTACGTGGGTTGGAGTTATCATGATCTTCCTTTTCTATGCCTTCAGGAATATCAGTTTCCAAATTAGGTAGATTAGGATTTGTTGTAGGCTCGGCTAGAGCTGGTAGTGTAGGGCTAGGCAGATTTGGTCTCAAGTTAGGTGATTCTGGGCTAGGCAGGTTTAGTCTCAAGTTATGAGAGTCTAGGTTTGCTGTTAGGGAATTTAAAACCTCTCGTTCTGTCTCTCTCCCCTTGAATAGGTGTTTTGTGGTAGTAGCTTTGATTTTTTGTAAAGGTTACGTTCATAGTTATAAAAGATTTTTTAAGGATAGGAGAGAAACATTTCTAGCCTTTTTTAGTGGTAGAATAGCCAATAAAGATGCACTTATGGGCACGAGGTTCAAGTTTTCCACCATGATCATTGTGAACATAGGCTATACAACCAAAGGTTTTTTCTGGGATATTTGTGAAGTGGTGCGAATTTGGATATGTTTCAGTCAATAGCTGGATTGGCATTTTGAAGTTCAATGTTTTTGAAGATAGGCGGTTAATTAGGTATATGGCAGTGAGTATTGCTTCTCCCCAATAGAATTTATGGACATTATGAGTAAGCATAATTGCCCTTGTTACCTCTAATAGGTGGTGGTTTTTTCTTTCTGCCGTTCCATTTTGTTGTGGGGTGTTGACACAACTGGTTTGGTGAATAATGCCATGGTCTTTTAGGTAGGATTAGAGAGTAGACTTTAGGTATTCTGTGCTATTGTTGCTTCTCAGGGTTTTGATGGAGGTATCATGTTGGTTTTGGATCATTTTGTGAAATTTTTGAAAGGTTTTTATTAGGTCAAATTTTGTTTTTAGCAAATAAACCCAAGTTACCCATGTGTGATCATCTATAAATATGACAAACCATTGTGAATTTGTAAGAGTAGTGATATGTGAGGGTCCCCTAGGTCACTGTGTATTAGGGCAAAGGTTGAGATGCATGGCAGGCTTGAGCAGGATATGTATGCTTTGTATGTTTTGACAGTTGGTAGATTTCACAAGGAATAGAAGAATTACTAGGAATTTTATTCATCAAATCTGGAAACAATTTGGCCATATATTTGTAACTTGGATGGCTTAAACGATAGTGTAATAACAAGATCTCATCATTCTGAACAGAAACAAAAGAACCAGTTGTTATTTTGTCTCTTGAGGCATCTTTATTCGTCCATGATTGTTCCTTTACGCAACATAAACCCTCTAGCAACTTAGCTACGCCAATCCTCATCCCTGACTCCAAGTCCTGAAACAAATAGTAAGAGGCAAAGAAGTTTACATTACACAACTAAGCCGCGTAGCCTTAGTAACAAATATAATATTGCACTTTAAATCAGGTGCATATAAAACATTTGTGGGAGTTAATTTTCCAGATACCCATGCTTCATCAATGCTGTACACTTACAAAAATTTCCCAACAGCAACTTTAATAAACATAGGATGGGGGTATGCTTTGATATGTTGAATAAAATTTATATCACCTGACATATGATCAGTAGCCCTAGAATCTACAATCTATATACTTTCTCGATGTACTTCAGTTTTAAGGGCTAAAATAGTTTTACCTGTGAATGCTACATTACCAATTGCTACCATGGCGTCTTGGGTGTCACACTTATCTAGGGGCTTTTGTAAAAACTCTATATTTTCTTTCTTCAGTTTGTCACCAAGATCAGATTTAGAACCTAAAGTGGCAGCATATGCCCTGCCTTCTCTGCTCCCTTTTCTTTTGCTATTTGGTGGCTTGCCATAGAGCTTCCAACATACATCTTTGGTATGTCGTGCTTTCTAACAATGTCATCATTTATTGCCCCTGTTTTCTTTATTTTCATTCGGTTGTCCCCCTTTAGAGTAAAAGGCACCAGTCTCTGTATCACTAGGGCTTTGTTGTTTGGGAACCAAGAGTTTTAGTCAGCTCTCCTCCTGCTTGGTGGTGAAAATGACCTCATGCAAACTTAGGAGTGATTCTTGTCCAATGATGCGTCCTTTAGTGGCATCATATGTAGAGTCGAGGCCTAGCAAAAATTTATAAATCCTCTTTTCTTCTTTTATTTTACAATACAACATCGCATCAGTCGTATAGTTCCATTCAATTGCTTCATACGAGTCTAATTGTTGCCACAGCACATGTAAGTTAGTCCAATTTTTAGTGACTGAGAGATTTTCCATTTTAAGGTTGTCCAGGTTTATCTCTATCTCCAGGATTGTAGCCTGGTTTTAACCAGGGCAAACATGTCACGTGCAGTGTCCTAAACGTCCTTGGCTGACTAGAACAAGGAGAAACTTGCGCTGATTTATGTTGTCATCGAGTTAAGTAGCCAATACTGGACCATCGAATTTTTAGTTTCCTATTCGCCATATGACTTGTCAGTGAGTGCCGGTCTGGGCTTCTTCCCTGTCAGATAATCAAGTTTGCCTTTTCTGGTCACATATAGTCTCATACCGGTCGACCATTATAGGCAGTTATGGCCATTAAGTCTATGGTTGGTAATCGCAACGGACTAGGCATCAGTTGGAGCTTGTTGTTTCGTCCCCTGGTTCTTGGTAGTTGTGACGTTATGCGCTGACGGGAAGGGACCACTTTGGCCTTGGGGATCCAATCCAAAATTGAATTAGATCATGGTGATCAGTGTCACTCTGATACCATGTAGGATAATTTGCCTAGAAAACTTTCATTTTATTCAGTAGCTAGTGACAGTATTTAAAGGCACACATTCTAGGTCATAATCAGCGTAATGATATCTGCTAATAATTAGACATAATGGACCTTCCTATTGGGCTAGGCCCATAGTGTCTTCAAGATAATTAATTTTTTGGAGATGCAAATCTACCTAAAAAGTTTGGAATCAAAGCAATTTTACTTCATACTAGTAAAAAATGAACATTAATAATTAAATAGCAACGTCAACCATTAATATTATGAGAGGCAAAAACAGAAAACTACAACAATTATCCAAATTACCTTTCTTGTTCCCTTTTAAGTCCAAATGAGTTGGGTTTACAAGACCTTGGGAAGAAATTTGCCATAGTAAAAAAAAAATCATTCGCAAAATTTTAACAGTTAATATTAATTTTTTAATGGTAAGAAGCAATATTATTGTGATTTTAAACTTTCTAAATAAATTTATACCTAAAAAACACTCTCAAGTACCAAATGTTTCTAAGTAAAAATTTTCAGAATAAATTTGTATTAATCCTTTTTAAAAATAGAACTAAAGAAGAGGATTCCTAAACCAAAATCTTATAGTTCAAATTTAGTAGTTCATTTTAGTTCAAAAAACCTCGCAAAATAAGTTTAGGAAGTATTTACAATCTATGGAAATCAAAGTCTAGTGGCGCATGGCTCATATCAAAATTCAACCATATGAAGGAGTTAGGCACTTGAGACAAAAAAACAGTGAAATTTTATCCTTCTAAACACAACATAGGGTCTTCCAATACTACCAAACAGAGTGGTAATTTTTATTTGAATAGACGAGAATTAAGATTTTATCATAACACTAAAATAAATTTTACAATATTTGTGTCTTTTTGAAATTAATATCATTAAATTAATCAATAAATTTTAAAAAATATTTACTCAAATATTAGTTTATTATTCATGAAATTAATATTTGATATCACTTCAAGGTTTATAATAATATTTGTTAAATTTGTATATTTAGTCAAATAGGATTTAGACTGTGAATTGAAATTGAAATCAAACTATAACTGTATATGATAAAAATTTTATGAAAATTATGCTATTGATCTGTCACGAATTATATACAAGCCGCTTCATACTCCATGTAAACCAGAAGCCCACAATTTTGTTAATTTTTTCCGGGCGTCTGAATTAATGGAAAATTAAACCGGGAAGAATAGTAAAATAGGTTAACCAACTTTTCTTAGCCTCTCTTAGGTTAGTGGTCCAACTTCCTCCTTCATCTTAGGCCCAACCCAAATGGGCCCACAAGCACCTCTCTGGAGAAATCCAAAGGAAGCAAAATGACAATCTAGTGAGTCAACACAGGGCAGGGCGACATCCGGATTCAGGGCACACCAGCAGGCAGGGACTGAAATAAAGAAAGGCGAAAATGTGACTCGGTGGGAAAACGAAAAGATAGCTGATGAAGGCGATGATGAGCAAGATTACTACTATCTCAACGCTACCATTATCACCAACACCACCAACATTTACTTGTACACATGGAATCATCATCTTTCTTCGCTGCAACTACTTGCATTTCCATTTCCACCAACACCTTTCTTACCGCGAAACGCCAACGCACTTTCTGACTACTACCCATGGTAGCTATAATGCTCCTCTCTGCTCCATCTTTCTAATATCGGCCCCCGCCAATCCTGATCTTCCCGTGTTTCCAGGAAAATGCCCAAGAAGTGTAAGCTTTCTTTTTGTTCTGGATGATCGGATGTTTCGGGGTTGTCCTAAATTATGTTGTTTTTTTTTTTTTAATTTCTAAATATCGTTTACTTGAGATTCCATTGTACAAATCTGAGTGCGGACTATTTTGTTGCTATAATCGTCAAATGGAGATGCTTGTTTCCTTTCTCCTCTTTGTTTTTGGGGTTTCATAAACATGTCATTGGATTTTCCGATTGGATTTGATTTAGTAAAAGTAGCTTCTTGATTCTATGGGATCATGGCAGACGGCCTGGTCTTTGCATAATCTTTTTTTGTACTTATTTTTGTCATTGCTCACTCCGTTGGCCTGTGAGAACCTTAGAAGAAAGATAGGCGTTTAGTTTTTGTTTGAATTTCATTCTTTCGTTTGTATATGATTCTCATTGTTGAGCTGGTTGTAATCTGCTAAATTTTCATAGGATTTATCAGCATTTAGTAGAGGCCTGCATGTTCATATATTACAAGGGAAATGGTATTTCAAATATGCGGAGGTGGCTTAAATCTTGCTGTTTTAAACTGGTTTCTTCTGAAATATGTATATTCTTTGTTAACGAGTGTGTTATTTTTTTTATTTTAAATGTGTATGCCTGTTAATTTTTCAAAACAAGAAAATCCTAAATCATGTTTTGCAACAATTTCGCTTGCCTATATAGATGTATTAAACTCTGATATTTTATTTTATTTTTTTTCCTTTTCTCTTTTTAGGAACATGTTTGAAGGGGACAATGTTTATCCCATGTTCTCCTCTTCTGTTAGGAGAAATAGGTTGCAGTATGATACTGAGGGAATTCCGCTGCAATTGTTTGGGGACTGTAAGTATTTCCGAGAGGCTGACTTCTGCTTTGTTACTTCCTTTCTTAATCTGACGTGTTTTTCAATTTGTACCTCTGCAATATGCATTAGTTGCTTGTCAGATGTTATATTTTGCTTTGTTTTGCGCTCTACATGAATGCAACACAAAAACTTACTTATTTTTTAATTCGTACCTTTGCATGCTTTTCTTGATTTCTAGTTTCTTGCTCACCCTGCATTTTCTCAGAAATATTTTCTTCTGCTTCGACATATTGGTCATATACTCACATTCACTGACAAGTATTTGACTTTTTGTTTCTTCTCTTTCTAAACTTGGAACTTTGGATACTCTCCTTGAACTGATTATAGTAGTGGTACTTGTGTACCGATTATCTCTGTTAGTGTCTTTATTCAGTTTGCTGAAGAAAATAACATAATAACTTTGTCACAGCTCGAGTTGGGTGCAACATTGGTTCCTTAAACTGTGAAGGAGTTGAGCATAATCCTCTTACTGAAACAGCGAGAGGAGTTGTAGAAGTAGGATCACTGTCCAGAGAGCGCAAGCATCCAATATCTGTTAATAATAAATCTTTCCATGACAATGTTGGCCAGTCTGGATATGTCCCAAACATGGTTTCCACTGGTCTGAGGCTTTCATGTGAGGAAGATGATCCCAATTCTGCTGTCACTTCTGCCAGCAAAGGCATTAAAGCGACACTTCCTATAATTTTGTCCCTTGATGATAATCTAAAGGTTGAAATTGATCAGCAGAAAAAAGAGCTTGATTGTTATATCAGGTTTCAGGTAAGGAAACCTTTTCATTCCTTAATTATTTCCCTTCTGGTATGGTTATGGTGTAGAATTTCTTGCAGAATAACAAAATCTCTCTAGTTAGACCTAGTGATTTCATGGGTTTCATTCTTTTCCAAATAAGTTTAGATGGAACCTTTTTTGTTGCTGCTATGCAATAACAAGAACTGATAGTGAAGCTTAACTCTGTTTATTCAGGAATATGGTATCTTGTCTGGTATTGTTGTGGCTTGTATTGGATTCCTCGTGTAAACTGATAATCAAAGTAGTTTGTATGGCCATCCGTGTGGAAATTAGTGCGTAATGTTTAGCATGTAACCAGAACGATGATTCTGTTTGCTGGCAGAATGCATATTCACATCTTACCATGATCATATTCAACAGGAGGAGAACACCATCAAAGGTCTGAGAGAACTGAGGCTAAGACACATGGTTTCTTTTCTGAGTGCCATTGAGAGAGGAGTTAGCAGGAAGCTGTATGAAAAAGAGCTAGAAATAGAGAATATGAATAACAAGAACCAAGAGCTATTAGAGAAAATGAAGCAAGTTAGCATGGAACTTCAATCCTGGCAGTTCAGAGCGAAATATAACGAGTCTGCAGTTAATGCATTGAAGAACAACTTACAGCAAGTCATGGCCCAATGTGTTATGCGTGGAAAAGAAGCTCATGGCGATAGAGAAATAGAGGAGGTAGCTTCATGTACGAATACAGGTTATCAAGGAGTTACTGAGCATGCTGGAGATTCAAACTCCTTCAAGAGGCAGATGAATTGCAGGGCTTGCAAAGTCAAAGAAGTGTGTGTTTTAATGTTGCCTTGCAGGCATTTGTGTCTCTGCAAGGATTGTGAAGTATTTATTGATATATGCCCTGTCTGCGGGATCATGAAGACTGCGAGTGTTGAAGTAATTATGTCATAAGAATATAATTTTAGTGAGGCTACGGTTATGCATCTGTGTGTAGTTGTGATGACTCGTCATTAACGAACCCCTCGAAGTTACCGAGTGATATGGATACCTGTAAAATGTGAGATGGCGTATTTCTTCGAACTCAGGAACACGAGGAGGGCCTTATTTTCAGGGTATTTTTCTCAGTGATCCGATACGGCTTAAGTGAACAATCTTCATTTTCATTTTGAAAATATATATCTTCCCCTCTTGTAATAATAGTACAAGTATTCGGATTAAACTCACTATATGAGGAATCCATTTCTGCTTCCAGGCGATTGATAAAACTTCACGTATTTCAGTCTACGAAAATTAATTTTTTGAACCGCTGGATTGTAATTTGGTGTATTTTTGATAATTTTACCTCAATTGTAACTCAATTCTTAAGTACAATTTAATTTATATAGTGTAGTCATTTAAAAAATTAGTTTTTATATTTTCAAAAGTTACGTATTTCATGGAGTTTAAATATTAAGGTTTTAAATGATAAAAATTATAAGGACTGAGCAACTGTGCGTTAAAGTTTAGAGATGAAGTTATAATTTTATTAAATTTATAGGAATTGAGTTAAATTGAGTTATGATTAAGCCTCTAATCTTTTTTTTATCAATAAAAAAATTTACAGCTTCTAACACAAGTAGGTTCAAATTTTATTACCCCAAAAAATTGAAATTCACTCATCACTCCTGAAAGTTATTAGAAGCTTCTCTGCGTGTGTGTGTATGTGTGTTAATCTCCAAATTGTCCTTATGGGGACAAATTAATCTCAAAATTAGAATATTTATTAATTTTTTTTGGCTGAATTCAGAGTATTTAATACTGGTAGTAGTGGCTTTTCAAAAGGGCTTTAACATTGATCCTCCATATACACATTTCAAAATTAGAATATTTATTTTAATCCCAAAATTCCGACGTTTCTTCCCAAATCTCAAAAAATAGGCACCCCACTGTGAGTGGAACATCCAGCATCTTTGAATCTGGATTCATTGCGATTTGAACCCGCAACTATAAATTCCATTTATATTTATATTTCAGGACAAAAAATGATCTGAGCTTTTACGTTACTCTGCAGGCTAACACCTCTTTCTCCCTCTTTTGGAATATTCGAGAATTAGATCCGTCCCTGAACTTCGAAAATGCAGAGCACAGCTTTCACTCTCTCCCCTTCGCTTACTCTTCACAGACCTCGCGGACCTTTTTCCTGCAATCGCTTCGATCCTCCACACCTTTCTATCTCTGCTTCCTCTTCCAAGCCCAATGAAAGCTCCTCCTCCTCGTCCTCGTCTTTCCATCGCCGATATTGGTCCGTTGCTTCTTCTTCCTCCTCATCCTCTTTTAAGTTCAGGCCCTTGACATCTTTGCCCACTCCTGCTTCCTCTGATTCTGATGCTACTACTCGGTTTGAGGCCCGGGCCACTTCTGTGCCTGAAAGCGCGGACGAGAGTCCCAACGCCTTATTCAAAACCCTGCAGCTTGGATCCTTGTTTGGCCTTTGGTACCTCTTCAACATATACTTTAATATCTACAATAAGCAGGTATTCAATCTCAATTCCTATCTCAGAACTACTTTGTTCTTTCTTTTTTTGTTTTTTGTTTTTTTTTACCATTTTAAGATTCCCGAAGAAAAGCTATGGAGATTTTTCCGTGAATTATTTTTTTCCTTAGTTGCTTTTGGTATTAAACGGCCGAAAATTTATGCAATTGTGAACCATAGTCTGTGTACGGTGGAACTGTTGAGAATGCGTCACATATTATTGGTGCTTTTGGACTTTCAAATTATGCCATATTAATTCAACATCTCAGTCCGGATTCCGATATGCTGAAATGTTTCCCGTTTGTTTGCTTGTCGATCGTCTTTTGTTTTTTTTGGTTAATGGTCTGATAATTGATAGATGTTCTTTGGAAGACTTTCGGATACTATCAACTAATTTTCGCCAGAAGGTAGACATTGACATATAGTATTAGTCTTCAGAGGCTCGTAGTTGAAATCCATAAGCTCCCGATTACAAATGGTGGATGGACAAACTTATGAATGAGGAATTAATTCTTGTTGAAAGATGTCTCTGTTTCCGGAGATTTTGAGGTAGTATTTAAACTTTTACTATTTTCCTTGCTCACAGGTCTTGAAGGTGTACCAGTTTCCAGTAACTGTCACTGCTGTTCAATTTGCTGTCGGGACTCTCCTTGTCTTATTTTTATGGACTTTTAATCTCTATAAAAGGCCTAAAATAAGTGGTTCCCTGGTATTTGGCTTTGTGCTGAATTATCTATTCTATCTTATATTCATTATTTGGGCCTTTTCTTGGGTTGGTGTGTGTGTTTAGTAATTGACTCTAAGTGACTTAATGGCAGCTTGCAGCCATATTGCCTTTGGCTATGGTACATACTTTGGGGAACCTTTTCACTAACATGAGCCTTGGAAAGGTGGCCGTATCGTTCACTCACACTATCAAAGCAATGGAGCCTTTCTTTTCAGTGGTCCTTTCTGCTATATTCCTTGGAGAGGTGATAATACATCACTGCACCCCGTTTCTTTTCTTTTCTAGATGCAACCCCTGATATGATTTCTTATGGTCACAGAAGTGGCATTTTATGTAATTTTCTAACGAGTTATAGTTGGTAGTTATGTTAATCACAAGTAGCATATCGGTGTATTTATCATTTACTGGGCTTTGACTACTAAAGTCTAGTGTAGTCTAGTTTAGTTTCTTTTAAAGGAGAAATGAATTTTCATCATGACTAAACTTTTGCTAACCTTAGTAGCTTGTTTCACTGTCTTACAGATGCCGACTGTATTGGCGGTCGCTTCGCTTGTGCCTATTGTTGGTGGAGTGGCACTAGCGTCTGTCACTGAAGCCTCATTTAATTGGTAAGATCTTCTTTTTCGGTTCTTATACCTTAAAGGGGGTGGAGACGGAGAGTGAGCATAGCGTGATTATGGAGGAAAATAAACGGGATATGTCTTCTAATCTGCTGCTCATTCTGTGGAATACTCAAAAGGGCTGGATTTGGGAGTGCAATGGCATCTAATTTGACGTTTCAGTCTCGTAATGTTCTCAGCAAAAAGGTCATGGTTAATAAAGAGGTAATTTGCTGTATGAACACTAGTAAGAGTGTGGGATCTATTTCATTAGATATTAATTATTTGCACTAGTAAGAGTGTTGGATCTCTTATCTTACTCTCTGTCTTTTCACGAAGAAGAGAAAAAATAACAGGTGTTCTATTTTTTCTCAGGAATCAGTGGACAATATAAACCTCTTCTCAATAATAACTGTTATGTCCTTCTTTTTGTTAGCACCTGTGGCTATCTTCATGGAAGGCGTCAAATTTACCCCTGCATATCTGCAATCTGCGGTGAGTATCTTGATTATTAAAATCGATATATATTTTCTCTTATTAAGGGGAAAAAGTTAAAAATGCCGTCTGGTGCTGAGCTTTTTAATCTGTAAGCGTGACTTTCTTTTCTTTTCTTTTGGTTTTTGAAACAGGGGTTAAATGTTAGGCAATTATACACCCGAGCTCTTGTTGCTGCACTCTGTTTCCATGCATATCAACAAGTGAGTTTTCCTCTTCTATGCATTACTGTAGATTTTTCCCCTGATATCCATCTTGCATGTTGACAAAACCAGTGGTTTGACAGGAATTGTTTTTTTTCCCATTATGGATTAAGCTCATTGGTAATCTCTCATGATTCTCAAAAACTTTGTTTGAGATAGTTAGAATTCATTTTGAAATAATTAATAAACGTTATGCCATGCCAATTAGGAAGGGCATTCTGAATGTTACGTGCTGTGGGTCTTACGATGGTCTCATTGAAAGCACATAGTTCTGTTGGCCTCACTTATGGTTCTGCGCTTCTAAATGCACGCTAATACGATTCTGTATGAATGGTTTTGCAGGTTTCTTATATGATATTGCAGAGGGTATCCCCTGTTACCCACTCTGTGGGCAACTGTGTGAAGCGGGTTGTTGTCATTGTGAGCTCCGTCCTCTTCTTCAAAACACCTGTATCACCTGTTAACGCTTTAGGTAAATTTACATTCTTCTTTCATTTCGCAACAGTTAAAGCTCCTTGTTAACTTTAGCTTAACTGCTGCACAAGACACATGGTGATGAGATTTCATGCGCTTATTTTTCAACAGGCACTGGTATAGCTCTTGCCGGAGTGTTCCTTTATTCAAGGGCAAAGAGGATTAAGCCAAAGCCGAAGACAGCTTAGTGTTTCGTAAAATTGTGCTAGTCGCTTTGAGTTTATTAAAGCCGGATAATAGCTGCATTTTATAATTACTTTGTAGGTGAGGCAGGGAATTTGAGTGTTGTCATTCTTGTCCCCACACCTTTCTTTTGATTTTTCCTTCTTGCCTTGTGAATCTTATTGTTTGTAGGATGAATAGCACCTGGTTGTTCTGCTGCAAGGAAAATCTCTCATCTGCTTAAGAACTACCTTCAAGTGTTTTTTTTCGAGTGTACAAATACTATGTCACTTGCACAAATATATGTAAATAGTCTTGTTATATGGTGGGGGATGTGCTGCACAAAATGCGCCCACAAACTAATTCTCCATTTCTCCATTCCCAACTTCGGAAATTGGGGCCAAAAGATGTGAAAGGAGAATTTATGGTTATGTGATCGTCTTGGGGCTTGGCCTGCCACTACCATTCATCAATAGCTTTTTCCCCTGGACCAAGAAAATAGTGTGTCATTACTATTTTACTTGTGGCAAATGCAGGCAAAGCCATGGGATGAAATTTAGGGTATTGATAACATGATTTTGCTTTTTAAAATGAAATTATGAGATCTACTTTTGGTTCATTCATCCATACTTGGAGGAGATATTCAACTCTATAATCAATGGGGGAGGTTTATCCTCTATTTAGAATGAGATAAAACTTTTTTTAACATACTTATATATTATAAAATTGTTTTTAGAAAGCTGATCCAAACAATTCCCTAATCTCAGTTTCTCGAGATAAGCACTAGCATTTCTATATATAATCAATATGAACCATGATAATTATATAGAAGCAAACATCCATAAGATGGTATTGCTGATTTTATTTTAATTTAAATGTATATTTTACTCCATTTTTAATCATACAAAGCTAGTTGGACACCTACTAAGCCTATCAAGAAAATGTGGATGGCGCATTTAACTCATGTTAGGTAAACATTTTAATTTTTGTTTGAACTGAAGAAACATAATTGACAAATTGCTGACGGTGAGTTGTATTTAATTATTTATATCATGCAGCTACACTAAACAACATTTAAGATAACGAAAATATATATTTCTTAGTTTCATCCTAGGTGACTCCATTCCCTATTTAATGGACAACATGACCAAGAAAAACCCTTCGTTTGCAACTTTAGTCGAGAAAAACCCCAACCCCTGGGATAGAAAAAGGACGTAGGACTGCAAAACGAGACAAACTCCTCCACATATTTACTTCGTACATCATAAAAATATTTTTAAAATCATGGTTTTGATTCCATCCAAACACCCCAAATCTTATTAGAACTATAGTCGAAACAAAATGAATATACCTGTTTGCACACCATCCAATCTTAATTTTCATAAGTATAATTTGGAGAGGAACATTAATTACATTTCATAACGAAAATACATGTCAGTGTAGAAATAAAAGAACAATGAATAGCTAAGAAGGAGTAAAATTGCCTCCCTATCAACCATCCAAATGGGTATAGTCAAATTTCTAAAGTGAAGGTTACATACTCACTGAAATAAATGATATGTTACAATAGCAGATAGTAAATATATCTTCAATATTATTTATCCCCATAACCAACAAAGGCTTGCAACTTCTTTTTCCTTGGAATTAAAATTGTACCCGCACGGTATGAAACGAAAAGCAAAGAACTAAATAGCATTATAAAGTAGTATGTATGCTAGTGGATGGACTCCGAAAGACCCGAGAGGCTTTGCCAAAAGCATGGTTTCTTTCCAGTGTATTCTCTCTATACATCACTTCCACTTTAGAATTAAACTGTTTGATTAAATCTAAATAGTCTGAATTTAATAATTCATAAAAACATTATCAAAATATTGAAATATAAAAAAATAACTTTGAATGGTTTAAAATTGTTTCTGAACAGTCTAGAACTACTGTTGAGAGAAAATATAAGTAGTGGTATAAAAGCAAAGAGTAACCATGTTCGGTTTGACAATATTAATGATGAACTACATAAATAACATAACTGAAGTATTATATCTTATTCAACTTCATTCATAACCTTAATAGCAGTTACTAACATAGCAAGAACAAAAAAAAAAAAACAGAGAGAGAGGCTTGATTTGGGTCAATTAACTCATTTGAAGTTTGAGAAGGGTTTATATCCCACCATTGGATGCTTCAAATATTAATTAATGCATTCCGACTCTCCACTATAAAATTAAGACCAGGGAAGAACATGTCCTTGAAAGTGGAACATTAAGATATTGGTTAGATGCTTCCCTCATTTTCTGTTTCACTCTCTGTCATGGATCTGGAAACAAAGAGCAGAGAAAACTATGTCTCCCAGCAGCCAATGCAGTTGCAACAAATGGGTGCAAAATCCAAATTAAAAGATCTCGAGTTTCCTATTTTTGGGGTTCCTTCATCACAAGGTAATTCCCTGCAAGGTTTACTCCATATAGATCCATTTCAAGTATATGGATCTTCATCAAATCCAGTAACTGGGGTGCAAACTGCAAATTTTGTTAACCCTTTTGATAGTTTCTCCTTTGGCTGTTCATCAGCAGATTTTGATGTTTATGAGTCAAAACCATTTACTGAAAATATTAATGCCAATAAAGCTGGTCATGCACATGTTATGGAGAATTTCCACTTCGGAGGTAATAATTATAGCCTCAACGTCTCTCACGAGAGAAATCAAATGGAAATGGTGGATGCAAACCTAAGCAATTATTGTTTGCCGTTTGATCACTCTCAAGAAACCAAGCCTATGAATTTTGTAGTACCAGATGATGAAATCTCAATCATATCTCCCGATCACAGTTTTCTCAGAAGGGTTGGCTTGAATAATAGGAATAGAAGGTTATCAACTTCAATCAGAAGGGCATGCAAAGTTCGGAACAAGTCCAACGTAGTAAAGGGACAATGGTCGGTGGAAGAAGATAGGTACACACACACATATATTGAAAAGATCAATTTTTTTCAAATATAATTAATTCTATTATTATTTTCCTTTCTTCAACTTGATACTTCTTGCATTTTCTGCTCATTGCAGGCTGCTAATTCAACTGGTTGAACAATACGGAGTGAGAAAGTGGTCTCTTATTGCTCAGAGTTTGCCAGGGAGAATAGGAAAACAATGTCGAGAGCGTTGGCATAATCACTTAAGGCCTAACATCAAGGTTCTAATTTGTCTCTCATATTTTGTCATGCTTTTTCACCTACACATGTTTTCTCTTATGCGAAGCATCACTACTCTTAAAAAAAATATTCATATAAAATAAAATACACACCGAATATGATATCAATATATATATATATAATGTATAGAAATTCGTAAGTTATGAGTACGATTTAAACTCTTGTGATACATCGGTTGCAAATATATATAGTTGTGTTCTGTTTTGGCATGTTATCATTAACTTCTTCTTTTTATACTTTTAAAATGCATTGCGATTTTTTGAAATATTCTAATACATTTCAATACCTTACAAAAAATCTTGGTAATATGAAAGGAGATGCTTATATTTAGCCCACATTTGATACCTAATAATGTCTCAAACAGTATTAGACGATACTTATACTTAGCAAAAAATACACACACACACATGCAGTCCCATATATCCGATAGTGCCTTCAACTTTTTCTTGTTTTGGGCTTATGTTGCAGAAGGACACATGGAGTAATGAAGAGGATAAGGTACTGATCGAAGCACACGTAGAGATAGGAAATAAATGGGCAGAGATTGCTAAGAAGTTGCCGGGAAGAACTGAAAACTCCATTAAAAACCATTGGAATGCAACCAAGAGAAGGCAATATTCAAAAAGAAAGTGTCGCTCGAAGTGCCCTAAGCCCTCGCTTCTTCAGGAATACATCAAGAGCTTGAACTTAGACAGAAACCCACCCATAGATTATCGGAAAAGATCCTCTTCTTCTGCTAACCGTAACAACAATAACAATCCTATGACTGGTAGGAGGAAAGCATCAGCAACACCAGCAAGTGAGCAGTTTTGTCCCGACATTGACAGATTGGTTCCTACATATGACTTTAACGAGGTCGTCCCAGACTTTTGTTTCGATGAGAACATAACTTTGTTTCAAGAGGGATGCAATCTTGATTCTTTGCTTGATGATATGCCTTGTGCTCCTGATCATACTGTGCATCGAGGAGACTTTGAAGTAAAGTTGCAATTTTGTGGCGATGACGTTGTTGATAATACTATTGATCTTGATGGGGATGATCAGTTTGATTCAGAGAAATCACAGAATGAGAATGTGGAAGTTAAGCGGGAGATGGATTTGATGGAGATGATGTCTCAGATGAAAGATGTTCTTTGATGTGTTAAACTCTTGAAGGAAATTTTAAAGGATGATGATACGTACGTACAGAGCCGGATCGTCGGTGTGTCTCAGAAGCACAAACACCATGAAAGAGAAGTGCAGTTTGCAGATAAAGAATATCCAAATCCAGAAAATGAGGGAAAATAATACACCAAAAATAAATAGTGGAATAATCGCGGGAAATATTTAACATGTATATGCAGCTAAATAAAGTTTGTACTTTGATGTCTTCAACAAACAAATGAAAAAAAGAAGATTGTAAGACCTCGTTCCTAGTTTGAGGGGAAAAGATGTGCATGTGGCCTTGAAGCCACTTCCCCCCACACACACGCACACCCACACGCGCGAGCACACACGCACTGTGCGGGCTTAAAAGGACCGGCCTTGCAGGACTGAAATTTTAAAAATACCCCAATTTGCTAGGGCCCGCCCTTAAGCTATAAGGCCAGAGTTGGTCCGCGAGCTTTTGACCCGTTTAAAAAAAATACTATTTTTTATATTTATCATATTTTTTTTATAAAAATATAAAAATAAACCAATGAAATTATTAATAAAAGACATAAATATGAATAAAATTAAGTCACAAATATAAAATATCATCTTATATAAATATTCATCAACATCTAAGAACATCTAAAACATTCATTAACAAGATAACAACATCTAAAAGTTTTATCTATAATGCAATTGTGCAATAAATAAACACTATTATTAATCTTTTGAAACTTCATCATCACTATAATTAATTACTTTTTTTCATAAGTATACTTTTGTTTCGTAACAAAAATATCAAGTTTTTCTTTTTTATAAGAATTTTATTTTTAAATTTTGCAATCTAACTATTATTTTACTTTAATGTGAGAAACATTGTTGTTGAAACTCATGAATTTCTAATTCAAATTATAGAATCACAAGTTATATAAGTATAAAAATATTCTATTATCAAATATATATATATAGTTTAAAAATATTAACGCATATAATATAAATCAAATCATTATTAAAATCCAAATTAACCCATTTTTAAAAATTTAATTGGATAAATTATTATCTAAAACTAAATTTAATTTTAAAATGATAATAATAACTAAATATTTGAAATATTATTAACAATGTAAAAAATTAATAACATTAATATTATATAAAAAATTTAAAAAATAAAAAAATTATAAAAGGGTTTAAAAGGGCCGGCCCGCGGCCCTCCAGGGCTTATTTCTCATTTTAAGAGAAAAATATCTGACGATTTTCCCGGCTCTACGCACACACTTCTGCATAATTTTATGTTTATGTAAAGGTGATATTGAAAAAATCAATCAAAGGGATGATTTGGCTTTGAAAAAAACAAAGGATATAAGCTGCAACAAAAGAGATGACGTCTGCGGGAAGGGCGCAACGGTAATTATCGAACTTGTTTAAGAGCCTACTATTATCAGCTTAAGTGGATACTGATAATGTCTGTGTCTCCCGGAGTTAGTTAACGACAGTAACTTGTCTGAAGAAGGCAATTAATAGTCCGCTCATTGTGCTTTAACTACGACAATTAATGTTATTAAGATTAATTGAAGTCATGAATCTTACTCAATTGGTATTGTACCGTAAATTCAAAATAAGCCATAACTGAATAAGATATATTCCCCTGTAAGTTTAATAACATGTTCAAATGATCATTTTCTGTTTTGCCCCGGTTGTTTAGAATAACAAAGGTAAAAGATGAAAAATAATTTCATGAAATTGGACAACTTTATTTTATTTTTTTTAATTGAACAACATGACTAATTCCCAAGCTTCTTGAGAGGCTCTAGGGCTGACAACTAGAAGTTATATCACAAAAAATTTTCTAAATCAAACTATTTTTAATCTTTCATTTTTTTTTCTCAAGGCTTTTTTAACCTTTTGGATTGAAAAGAAACGGTAGGAATTGAGAATTGGTTTAGAAACGTTCATTCATCCATGCCTTCGGGAGAAAAGAAGTTGTGTGCTCATGCAGTCACAGCTGATCCTGTTTCACATAAGCTCCATCTTCATGAATTCGAAATCAAAATTGTGCGAATTTAAATGATTGAATCAACTGAGTGTTTGTATAATTATTATCATAAGCACTTTTTATACGTGCAAACTATTAAAAAAAATAAGTTAATATGATAATTACATAAAAGATAGATTTTATAATATATTTTAATATGAAAGAATAAAGTTGTTAATAATATATTTTTTACCAACATAATTAATAATATATAAGATAATATAATTAATAAATAATTAATGTGTATATATATGTATAAAATATAAAATTAAATATGTTTATAAAAAAATAATTGAGGAATATTAAAGTCATATTATCGTTGAGATCTGCTCTGACAAACACAATCATACTCTTTAATTTGAACCAGAAGCAGAATTGATTTACTTCATCCAAAATCATGATTTTGGACTATGAAACCATAGTTTTGAACTCAAACCATGATTTCTCCATATTTGGCAATCTCTTTTTCCAAACCATGATTTGGGATGACATCCAAACAGGCCGGCCCCTTGGGGTATGACACCCAACCAAAGGGGAAAGCATTGCAAAATTGACCTTCTTTAAAGCATTGAGGATTGAACTGAACAAAAAATAAAAATACATAAACTCACACATGAGCCGACCCACCCCTAGGGCGATGATGGAATGGGCCATAAGCCATGTATAAAATGAACAGATGAAACTTCACCCCAGCCTTGCCTAACCCAACCACTGGGCCCATTTTCACAGCTTACGGAACGAGTGGCTCTGAATGTGAAAGACCAGCCGAACAGCCCATGTCCATTTCATAAATGTTTCTCAATGGGGCAACTTCGGTCAGGAATAAACTTCAATCTTGTTCTGTTAGAAAAACCTATCTAGTTCAGGAAGAAAATTCCATGAACTCCTCACCAAACTCAGCACAGTAGGAGTACAACATAGCGAAAGTTCAACCCCCAAAGAGTCCGTGGATATCAAAATTCACAAACATTTTTGCTGGAAAGCAATCTCAGGACTTTTTCCATCAATTAGTGAGTGGTGAGGAAAATCATATGGCATTTCTTCAGCAGAAAGCCACGCCTCATTGAACACCCTTGTGACTTCTTGGTACACTACTTCGTTTCCTTCTGGCGTAAGGTGCAAGCCATCACTGGAAAACAATGCAGGAATGCAGAAATCTTTATAAGGCTAAACACAATGCAATGCCAAGTTGAATTGACCCCGATGCTATGTGTAACATCCTTATTTTTATCTAGTATTTAATTAAATTTATAAATAAATAAATTTTAGTATTAAGTTAAAAAAAAAAGAAGAAGTTAGATATAGGCAAATTATTATTATTATTATTTTAATAATGTTTTTGTATGTGATTGTGTGTATGTGTGGATGATATTCTAGAAATTAAACCATGGTATAGAAGTCCCACATCGACTAATTTTTAGAGTGAAGGAGTTTGAGGAGCCTATATATAGGAGCTAGTGAGTGGAGCTTGGAGTAAGTAAATAATTTTCGCACATATCTGAGGTAGTCTCAGAAAAGTGTTATTTTTGATTTTATTAACCGTTGGATCGGACTGAAATCTGGTCAGTCCATTTGGGACATCCAAATCGTTAATTTCAACGGTTGGATCACCCTTTTTATCTCCGAGTTACAAGTTATTAGGTACGTTTTTAACTTATATCTTTTGGATTTAACAGATAGAGTCATGAATAGTAAATTAGCATTTTAAAGTTTATTCACCGTTAGATTGAGCTATAATTTGGAGGATAGTATCATGATGGATAGGAAATTAAATTCAACGATTAGATTATGGGTTTAACTTCTGTAGTGAGAATAACTTGGTTCGTACTAAGTCTATTTGTCTAAATCTTTCAAAAATGGAATATAAGTTATAAATTTATAGTTTGTCTATTTCCATTATGAATTTGATGATTCTAATAAAATAATCTAATAATTAAAGGATATTTAAGTAAGGAAATTTAAGAATCGAGTCTAAATCACATATATATATGTTCTCATTCCAAACCTTAGAGAAATGTCTTTTAGGCTAGAGTTCTGAGTAAAATTAAAACTTTTAGAGAAGGAGTTAGAGGCTAAAATTTTGTGAGTAGCCTACTCTAATACTATAGAGATAATATTTTAATTTTGTTCGTAGATATAAACTCTATTGTGACATTTTCGAGGTTGGACTCTGGTTGTAGTTGACTGATAGTTAGGAGACCAGGTAACTAAATTTCTATCTGTTGCATGTTCTAGTATGAAGTTGGTGAGCGGCTTTACAACTAATTCTGTAAAAGTATATTACGTTTTGTATGAATTGTCTTGTGGGATGCTATTTTAAAAAGGATTGACATAGTTTGTATTGCAAGAAATTGGTGATCATGATTATAATGTGTTATTATAAAATTTTGTTGATTATGCATATAAATGTGTCATTTTGAACCCTGTGTATTTATTTTGGATGGGGAAAGGAGATAATTGGAGTTGTTGAGATTCATATACTTGCCACGTGGTATTAGCCTCCATACGGAGCTCTATAGTTAGCTGCTATTATTGTCCCACTAGTTCTTCGAGGGACTGCGACACCCCACTAGTTCTTCGAGGGGGGATCCATGGTCCACCAAGTGCTTTGTGGTCTTTGGCCGGTCCACATCATTCGTGTGGTGAGCTTGTCAGAGTTGCCAGTCAAATGGAAAGAACTTAGCCCATGGGTCCAGTCGGCGGAAATAAGGAGGATATAAGGATGGATTTGGGTTCAAGAATTGCATATGACATGAGATATTCATTGATATTTATATCTTTTACGCTGTGTTTGGCTCGATGGAGAGAAGGGGAGGGGAGGGATTTTAATCAAGGGAAGGGGAGGGGAGGGAAGGGGAGGGTAGCTACAGAGGGGAGGGGAGGGGAGGGAGGGGGAGGGATTTTAATGATCTCCTGTTTGGATTGATTGGAGGGGAGGGGAGGGAGCAATTTTAATAATACCTTATTTTATTCTAATAAAAAATTGACTATTTTAGCCTCATAAAATTTAAATGAATTTTCTCACTTTTTTATTTTGTTAAGATATAACTATATATATAATACAATTCATCAATTTTGATTTACAAGACATAGTCACACACTTATAGAATATCAAGATAAAAAGTCACGAGTGATAGATTTCAATCAGCAAAAAGACCTTGAAGGTGAAAGAAAATACCAACAACCTCTTGGAATTAGAAGAAGAGAAAAAAAAAAAGTTTACAAATGTTCACTAATTTTGGAGACAATTATCTTAATAACCTCTTGTTAGATGCTCAAAAAAACTCTCTTATGTAGAAATATTTACGATTGATTAGAGGTTAACAAATCAAAAGGGTATATAAGGAATTGAAATATTATCTCTCATCTCCCCTCCAAAAAACCCCACTTTTGGAGGGGAGGCTAGAAGGGAAGGGGAGGGGAGAAGAATCCCTCCCCTCTTTAAAAAACATCTTAACCAAACGAGGGAAGGGGAGGGGCTCCCCTCCCCTCCTAAAAAATTACACCAGCCAAACGAGGGGAGGGGAGCAACTCTCCTCCCCTCCCCTCCAAAAATCCCGTACCAAACATAGCGTTAAATAAATGACAAGTATGTTATCTCTTTTGAAATGTATCCATTGCATGAGACTGGTAGAAATATTTGTCTTGTATGATTATTGTGAGTTTAAATGTTAAATAAATGTTTATCAACTATTATTAACTCTATGTATCCCACCTGACACCTCGCTAGCCCATGTTAGGGTGTGGGATAGGTAGGAATTTAGTTACTAAGACGTTGTCTCACTCCTGTTGCTTTACCATTTTCAGGAAACAATACGTTAGCGGGACCTTCGGGGAAGACTCCTGAGGCTCAATAGCTGTAGCTGACAGTGTAGAGCTTCTGGACCTTGTTTTATGTAATCTTTTCGTATATTGCCACGCATCAGGACTGCATTCATTTGGAACTTATTTTACCTCCTTATATTTTCATGTCGTTTGACTTAGTGGACGTATTATACTTTCTATCTTTGGTTTATTTTGTCTGGACATTGGACTAGAGTGCTAGTAGTGGGCCTGAGGCCCTTAGATTGCATGTGATTGAATTATTGTGGATCCATGATGTGATAATGGCAATTTTGACAAGTTTAGTTGTTGCTAGTGTTGACTAAGATAGTCAAGTCTAAACTGCTATTATAATTTATCATTCAAAGGCATATTGTTTTATAACCATGTTTGCCATGATTACAAATATAGGTTATTCTTTTTCTAACCATGATAGTCTTAATTAAGGTCGAATGTTTTTCTATCATGGTTAGCCCTTTAATGATGTGATTGCTCTTAAATAACCATGATAGGGTATGTTTACTAGTTTTAATCTTTTCTATCATAGTTAGTTCTGGTTAGTAAGTAGTGATGTTACACTATGCATCTGAATGAATCTCAAATTATTTTTTTAATAACCTGCAACCTTTGTTCTTCACAAGAACATAGTGACTAAATATTCCTCCTTTTTTTTTTTTTGGGTGTCTTATGGTCAAGGTCGTCCTCACTTTTTCAATGCTAAATTCCCTCCTATGGTATTTGATCAAGCCTGCTGATTTAAGATTTTTACCTAGAGTGTTCCTCTAAAGATTATAATGTAATAAAATGGCATCCCCTTGAATAAGACATTTAACTATTTTGTTGCAACACAAATAGACCAAAAAGTTTGAAAACATTCATGATGCTTCAACAAGAGAACAGGGTCAAACCTAAATAATATTCACCTGTTCTCTCAAGTGTCCAGGAATTAAGCATCACAAACCTTAAAAATTTCTTTTGCCAACCATCTGACTCTTGCATCTTGGACCAAAGATTGATAAAGCGAACACCTAATTCCTCAGCTGTTTCAATACAAGCTTTTGCATATTCACCTGTTACTTCATTTGTTCTTTCTGACAGTTTTCTGGCATTCTCGCCATATAAAGATCTGCAAGACAGTGAAAACCTATTAAAGTTAACAATCATTTAAATGATGGAAAGATTATTTAGCCCATGATTCTCTTGCTCTATTAAAACATTCAAATTTCAAGGACAACAAGTCTAGAGGCCAAAAAAATTTACAAATTAGAAGTTCACCCAGCGGTTTTCCCTCCAGGAATTGCATGAAGATACATGTCACAAGGAACAGCTCCATTCAATGCTTTTGGTAAGGTTAGCAAATAACTTGCATCGTACAGTGAGACAGCGACCATAAAAGAATGCAGATTTTGGATATTGAATCTAAAATGAGAGACGGAATCTATCATACCTTGCATAAGCATCACGCCCTTCCTCACAAACTGGCGGTGGAGTAATAAGCACAATTAGCATAGCTGGCGACCGTTCCTGCAATTTTTTGTTCAGTTATGAAATAGTGTTAGATCCTATAATATGAACAATAGATGAGTAGTTACTTAGGAAATTACTATCGTAGTTCATTGGAGCAGTTTGCCTGTCCGCTTTCTCAATATATACCAATGTACCAAGGGGTATGACTTAGGAGGACATGTATGATGGTTCATGAAGATTCTTTTTGTCTAAATCTCTCTCTCTCTCCTCTTTCATCTCTATTTCTACTTTCCATAACATCATATGATTGGCACTTAATGGAATATGGGTCCAATTCACGCTATGCCCTGATTGTTTTCACAATCAACATTAGGATCCTCCTCAACCCAATGAGGCAAAGTAACAAGATGGAAAGAAATCCAAATCATTATACTGAATTCAAAGGGATGAAAAAGGCAAAAAGTACTTTAAAAGTTGAACTTCAATTTACAGAGTATTTCCAGAAGTAAAAATTATATCATATAGAAGATAAAATCATAAGGTTATACAGTTTAAAAAATCCTTGAGACTCCAATAAAATACATTTCCTCTAAGTCTATTCGTGATATACTTATTCTTTCAAGACATTGCTATATACTGGAGCAAGTTATCCAACTTATAAACTTGGAACAAGTAAATTATGATATCTAAAACAAGAAATGGGTACGCATAGATGTAATATATACCATCTGCGTAAATTAGAATAAACAAAAATCCAGGTTAAATGATATTATCCTGGATTATAGGCAAAGTCTAACCAAAGGAACACAAGTTAGCAGATAATGATTTGAAAGGATTGAACAGGTTGCTAACCAACTGATTTACGTTGTTGAAAAGTGAAACAGCAAAATTTGACCTTCAAATGTCGAACAATCTTTCTAAGATTCTCCTTGTACTCTTCAATAGGTACATGTTGCCTTTCACTATTTCTTCCCAACAAAGCAGCATCATTAGCACCAAAGAAAATTGTGGTAGCAACAGGAGGTTTGGTTGAGTCCTGGAAAAGAAGTCACGCTATTAAAACATTAGGAATTCAACCGTCAATGTAGCTATTTGCCGAGCCTCGAATATATTATCAAGCACGGCATTGCAGTATCACAAACTAAGAGATTTTTTTGTTTAAGGAAAATTATGCATCAATAGGAAATATAGCTTCACTGTCGGGGCAGCAAGAAGTGTCAAAAGACTATATGAAATCCCGCAGATGTTAATGAAAGGTCCAATGTTCAATCAGTACATCACTATGACACAGCCAAGACTAGCAGATTGCTGAATCTTTAAAACTAACCTTTAAAGGCTACTAAATTTATATAATTAGAGCAATGCGTGAAGGAGCCCATTGATTAAATCATCCTCTCATTTTGTCTCATGCTTAACAAAAAGCTGTATGTCAAATCAAAAATTTTCTTCCATTCGCAACCAAAAGGGGGAAAAAGAAAAGAGGATCGTCCATGTTTAAAAGCACCCAAAAAAGACAAATTGCATGCATGCTACTTTGAGTCAAGTGATTTTAGTACTGACCAATAATGGCAGCTGAATGATCCACACATAAGGCAAAAGGATCAATGGCTAGCCATATACTAGGATAACAGATGGAAGTAGGATGCAAACATAGATATTAGTGAAGAAATGAAGATAAAGATGGCAATTTACCAGAGGGAATATGTGATGCAACAAGAACAAAGCCCACCTGGTGTTGTATCCACCATATCCACGAATGAGAACATCAGCCTTCGCAATGAGAGAATATAAAAGATTATTAATTTCTGAAGCATGTACGGAACCAGAAGACAATTTTGGATCTCTGATGAGGACGAGAACGAATGAGAAAAACAAACACGAAGGGAAAAAAACCTTGCGAGAATATGAGTTGGCAAGAGCAGCACCCCATCCGCCAGGTCGGAAGGATTGCTCCGTCAGCGAATCTCCAAACAACACGATCTGAGGCCTCATTGTAAGTTACACTGCCCAGGCTTCCCCACTCAGGCCAGCGATTTGATCACCAACCAGGCGCCTCAAAAATTGTGGGACAGATTTCTAACTTGCACTGCAGATGAAGTAACTGACAACCAATTCACAATCAGGGGGTCTGAAGAAGACCTCACTGAACGCGCAAAAAGATCTAATATCAAATCTCAGTTTTATTTCGCTGGTCAAAAAAATCTCAGTTTTATTTCTCGTTTTTATTTAATATTTTTAAATTTATTTTTTATTAATTTAAAATTTGTTTACTTTCTTTATCTTTCATATTTAATACTGTACTTTTTATTTTAAAAAGGACGTTTTAAAACAATTGACACATATTTTTAATAATAACAATTAATTTAACTATTTTTTTTCGATTCAGACCTGTAAGAGTAGAATGAAGCATGTAAATGTTTGTACACTATAGGGGAGAGCACTGTGCAAGAGGCCCTAAGCCTGGATTTATTTCAAGGCTTTGGTCTAACCTTGGCCTATGGCGATTGAACCTTAAGCACAATGATAATTAGAAAGTGATAATTGTACGTTGAAACTATAAGAAATCAATATCAGAATGAAATCTACAAAAAGAAACTGAACCATGATATGTATAATTAGATATAAAAATTGTGTTAGAAGTTCTGGATTGATTCATTGATGAAAAATTTGAAATACTAGCTCTAGCTCTTAATCAATAAGCTTGTTTGATTTTTATTTTGATTATAAATATAAGATTTTAATCTATTCTGTCTCTTATATTTATTTATTTTTTTAAAACAATTCTTATAATAATAGTAGTTCTAACCAATATATTTGATTACCAATGATACTTTAAAAAAGACAACATTTATTTATTATAAATAATTAACTGATTTTTATATTAAATACTGGAGGCAGTACTATTCTGTGAATTATGGTGGCAGTTCTTGATTATGGCTTGTGATGGGAGTCATGAATAGAAGCTTTTTATGACGCCAACGAGTCCTTCTCCCTTTCTATCGAATGATCATGATAAATTTTCGTAGTCGAAACCACCGAAATTCTGAATGATTAAAAAAAATTATATTTAAAAAGAGCGTGAAAAACTCTTATTGGCTAAAATTATCTAAAAATCTAATCCTTAAACAGTTGTAGCTATATATTTTTATGTATGTTTAAATGTTTTTCTTCTAGCACGTACAATAAATAAATAAATGAATGGGTACTGAAGCCTTTTGGACACGTGGCCACGGCCCAGAAGATTCCCAAACCAAGGAGGAGGGAGGAGTAGAACCGCCATTGGAGGAGCCCTATTTATTTTCCTGGTATCCTAGCCCCTACGCAGGCACAACGTTCGGCATCCGCCTGAGAGAGGATTCGAGGAGTGAACAGTGAAGCTAGAAGAAGACGCTGAATCAAATTCGGGGACAAAATGCTAAGGCTCGCATCCAAAAGACTAATCGGAATCGCATCGCGGGAGGCGCCGACGTCCCAGCTCCTGCCCCGGTTTTACCACGAGAGGGTTGTTGATCACTACAACAATCCCCGGAATGTTGGATCCTTTGATAAGAATGATCCCAGCGTGGGCACGGGGTTGGTCGGTGCACCTGCATGTGGGGATGTTATGAAGCTTCAGATTAAGGTTGATGAAGAGACCGGTAAGATTGTTGATGCTCGCTTCAAGACCTTCGGCTGTGGGTCAGCCATTGCCTCTTCCTCTCTGGGTACGCTTTCCTGTAAACTCTCTTTTTTCGCTGTAGAGTTTCGATATCATTCAGAAATGGAAAGGAGTCCGGTTGGATATGTACTTTTCGAGTCTGTTTTTGTGGGTTAGGGCGCTACCTTTTTGAATGATGTTTTCTTTCTGGAATTCTGTAGGCTTTTTTTTTTTTTTTCGCTTTTTCTTTCGTAAACCTTTGTTGATTTACCTGTCAGTTTATTCTATATCTATTGTAGTCTAATCCTCGTTGAAGATTTTTCTAATTTTCGAATTTCTCACGTTTCAGCTACGGAATGGGTAAAGGGAAAGCAAACGGAAGAAGCCCTTTCTATTAAAAACTCGTAAGTGTCAAACGCCGACCTCTAGAAAGGATATGAAGTATGTTATGTGTTACTTTTCAAGATCCACCTGTATTTATCTTTATATCAAACATAAAGTGTACCTTGGCTGTTAGAAATCCACACTCTAGCTTTGTATTGGAGGATATTTATTTGCTTTTATCTGTTTTTCATCCTGTCTCTTCTACTGTGGTTCCTAGGGAGTGTTTTGCTCATTTAGTTAATATTTTGCCTTTACCTATAGTTGCTTCTACGTTGTAGGACCTTTGTTGTTATATATTATTTTGCCTTTATCCGAAAAAGAACATAAAGCATACTGGGTGGTGGTCATCAGATGAAAGTAACTTGCTCTGAGTTTCTTGCTATCTGAGGGTTTCTGTGATTATGATTTACTTGCTGGTGGCTCCTTCTCTATATTTTCTTTGCCACTCCATATTTGATTGCCTGTATAGTAATGAGTCTGAGCTGAACAAAATTAGTCAGATAGCCACAAGTATGGAGGAAGGTGAGCTTATAGAAGAGATTGAGAATGTTTGGATTATGTATTCATCTGATTAGAACGGTCGGTTGTGGAAGATATAGGAAGCTTTTTATTTTTTCCACTCCTATGCCTGCACGCTCCCCGCACACATGCATGGATGGTTATTTTAGATGAAGTATTGTTAGGCTTGGTTGATTTCAAAATTAGATCGTCTATATTTATACATTCTTGCATTCATAAAGAGTATACCCGTCATGTCTTTTTTCTTTTTCTTTTTTTTGAATGAACTTCATGTCTTATTTTAATATTTCGTCAAATACATTATATGCATTCGCTTCTGTAAATATGGGAGATTGTGATGGTTCTGGACCTTCAAATAATCATGAATCTGGATTCTATCTTTAGCTATGTTGATCCCCCTCTTAATGGTTCTGGTCTCTGCTGTTATATTGTTGAAATGATGCCCAATGACTGGTGTTCTACAGTGAAATTGCGAAGCATCTTTCACTTCCGCCGGTTAAGCTTCACTGCAGCATGCTCGCTGAGGATGCCATTAAAGCAGCCGTGAAAGACTATGCAACTAGGCGTGCTAATGGAAATTGTAGTGAAGATTCAGCTTCTGCAGAAAAGGCTGCCCCTGCTTGATTATTCTACGTGGAGAATGATGATGAGAAGGTCTTGTGTTTCTTGGCTGGAGGCTTGGAGCTGGTCAGCTAAGTTGTATTATCATAATGTAGAGTAAATAATAGTGTGCTGTGCTGTCTATACTTAAATATCTGTATGGGCTCTGGCTAATTGGGCGTAGTGTTTGTAATCAACTGGATGCCCATAAATAAAGCAGCCCAAATAAAAGGCAGGTTGCATGAATGAATTAACAGAGACTTATGTTATGCCATGAAACAACACAGATTGAATGCGGTAATTGATGGGTGAATATTGAAGTTGATAATTGAGTACTTTGTTTGCTCTATATCAATATATATTGTTAAACATCTGTAGGATGTCAAAAAGTTAAGCCTTCGATGTACAGTTTACCTCCGTTATTGTACAAGAACGGGGTTCATATTTGGCTAAAAAAGGAAAATAGAAAAGAAAGGAAGGAATGGGATGCATATTCTAGTTGCACCCATGATGAGTTATCGCTCTATACACACAAGTATGTATGTATTACTGTTGTTTCGAAGTAGTTAGGCTGAAGGAAAATAACAATCGTCTGAGGGTCTTCGTGATGTTAATCGCGTGAAATGCGCAAATGTAATTAGACCGCATGACGGCATATATTGTATTATAAGGATTATTCACTTGTAAAACGTAGTATTGATACTGATCCCCGAAGCTAAGATATCATGAAAGAATCCAGAAATGGTGGACGCCATTTTAGAGTCATTAGTTACCTTGGTGGATCGATCTCTTTATTAACCGACCAAATCAAAGCACATGGATTTCTAATATTTTATTTATCGTATAATAAAATAACTCATTAATATTATTAACACTTCAAAATTCATTTACAGATGTCTAATTAGATGGCGGAAAAAAAAAAAAGAGATGTCTAATTAAATGTAAAATTTATAGGACAATAGACTCAGTCACGTGAAAAGATGTGGATAGGCGATAAAAATAAATATTTTCTCCTTAATAAACTTCAACCCGATTTTGCCAAATTCCTCTCTCAGTTTATAATAAAAATTCACTTTACGCAAATTTTACAAAATCTTCAATTTACAATTTTAGATGCAGGAGCAGGACTGACTAGGAACCTACGGATTTTTTTTTTTTTTTTGGCGCAAATGCAAGAGACTCTTGAGAGAATTCACCAACATCCTGGGACAAACTAAACTAATCGGACATTTTTGGTGACAAGCAATGAGATCCTCTTGAGAGCATCAGTCAATGTAAGCGCGTAACCATTATAGTCATTATGAAGAGTTGATTTATTACAGCACTAGCAGCTAAATATTAATCTCAAGTAGTAATTCACAAATTTTTTAAAGTTAGTGTTGCAAGTAATATATGAAAAAGAAGAAAAGCAACTGTCTGTTCCAACATCATGACAGTGAGTTTTGTGGTATAATAGTGCAGCCATTAACACCATAACTTGGTTGAATCGTTCATGACAAAATCGAGTATACCAGAGAATAGTGAATAAATCATTCTTTTGACAGTTTCATGGCAAGTTGAAGCCTATCTCATAGAGATCAAAACTTGAAGTTAATATACAAGAAAGAATGAAGCTGGCGACAGAACATTTCGACTGCTAAGCCAGATAATGACAGCTCCATGCTAAAATTAGAATTGACTCAAACAGCCCGTATGTTGATCAATCCATCCAAGACAACCGTACATGAACGCATTCATACTATGCCTGTCCTTCGATAGGTCCGACCTTTGTGTATGATACACCCTTGATTTTCTTATGAGAAGTCTGTTTCGATTTCTTTAATTTCCTTTTCTTGGAAGCAGCATTTTCTTCAGCGTGATCTTGGTCATCAATGGCATGTTCTTCATCTGTATGCTCGTTTTGGGAATGCAACAAAGAATTGACATTCAGTTCTGCCTGCTGAATTTCCGGTTCAAGAACCGACATTCCCGTTAAAGTGTAATCTAACAAAAATGTGCCTCTAACAAGTCGGTCTATCCTGCCATAGTGTCTTTGAGTATATGGAATGAGACCTTCAAGAAGTTCCCTGATGCCTTTCATCTGAATCATCCAAGCAGTAAAGTCAGTTAAGCAAGATCTATCCTTGTAGAGGCCAGAAAATGAACAGAAATTTTGGGCGCATGACTGAATAGGCATAAGAACAGCACTAATAAGCTATACGCATCACACAACACCATTATACTTCATTCACAGCTAACTCTTCCAATATACCATTCACCAATAGACCCTGATTGATAACTTTCTTAAGTGTTTATTGTCTCCCTTTACATTTCTTTATAGGATTAAAGACTATATGCTCAACCCTCCTCACTGATGCCTCCCACCAGCCTTCTTTACACACGACCTAACCATTTAAAAAATTATACACACACACACACACACCATTTTCTCCTTAATAGATGCAACGCTAACTTCTCCTCTCATACAACTAGAGATCTTACCTTTTTTGGTATGACCTCAACCATCTAAATATCCTTATCACTGTTATCTCAATTTTATGCGCTTGTTTCCCGTTCAATGCCCAACAACATACTAAATAGCCCATTAAAGTTTATGCTGACCATCCAATACAGTTCTCAGTATCACAACAAATGCATAAATAAATAAGATTAACATAATCTTTGGTCCCTCAAGTTTACTCTGATTTTGGTTTTAGTCCCTCAAGTTTCAAACCATAAGTTTTTGGTCCTTCAATGGGCAAAATGATCTAGATATTTATTGAATTATAAGGACCAATATTTTAAATGAATAAAAACTTGAGAAACTAAAACCTATGGTTTGAAACTTGAGAACTGTATTTTAATAGTTGCCAGAAACCAAAATAGAAAATGGAGAAGTGCAACCTGAACAATAAACGTTGGAGGAAAGATGTTGAAAACTCTGTAAAGCACAAACTGTGCAACATAACATAACTTTGGCTTTGTGTTCCATTCTCGAATGTGTTCAAACAGTAAGCGCAACTCTTCCTTTTCTAGACCCTTAAGTGTTCTGTCTATATGATCTTCAGGTTCTTGCTTCCTGCACACAACTCGTGTTATTTATATTTTATACATCAATAACATAGACAACAAAAAGAGATAGACTAAAGCGAACCTGCAAAGTTCTGCAAGTAACGCAAAAAGTCTATGGGGCCTGTGCAATTCAAAAGCAATTTGGATTGCTTTAGCATAGTCAGCATCTGAGACGGCATTCTCCAGTTCTTGTCCTTTCAAAACTCCCTCTTCCTGCATCAACATCAGAAATGATCTCCAATAAAGCAGGGCACATTTGAGAGATAAATTAACATATCCAAATACTAGCATTGCTAGCTCTGCCAATGTAAAGCCCAAGCAGACAAATTTCATTCAATGATTGCAATGACTTGGAGATCTGTTCTAACACTTTAAAGAGTAAACTGAACGGAAACGAGGACAGGCATGATGAGGGATAAATCACTTAATCTCCAACCTCCAGATGGCAAATGGAACATACCAACAAATTTTCCCTTACATATATCTTGCGCATTGTTACTTATTCCACCTTAAAAAAAAAAAAAAAAAGACTGGTGAAAGCTTGAGCAAACTGCATGAAATATTGAACTTTATGATGGGCCCTGAATATATGGTAGAAAATATATGCAAGGGGTAAGGGAAAGATATATCATGAAAGGATGTGTAACCAACATGGAGCAAGGCTTGGCTGAAGAAGAATCTAACGGGACACTGCCATTAAGTGTTTCTAGAAGCTAGCCCGGAAATGGTCCATGAAGAGTGATCGAAGAGAAAGCAAAAGGTTATGGAAGAGATAGCTAGCATCTTGAAGGCCTCCCATTGTTTTATCTCTTCTGCATATTTTCATGTTTTCTCTGCAACGGCATTCTGCCTTATCTGGCAGGTTGTCAGTTGTCTTTGCTTTTACTATCCAAACTTTATAAATTCTGATATTTCTCTTGTATTTTGTAGACTGTTGTTTGGATTCCAACATTCTCATTGATTAATACTTCGTTCAGTCAAATTTGTAGAATGTACTTGGTTTTGATCGTTAAACTTGAAATCATGACAACAGGAACAAAAGGCTATATGTGGTGAAACATAATGTGTTAAAGAATCACTGTAATGAAATTTCCCTACGCTTTAACCTCTGTAGCTACCAAAATAGAGGATAGATATGACTCACCTCTTTACGGAAAGCAGCTTCTTTGTCAGCAGCAGTGGAATCAAACCACAAATTGACAACAGCATCACTGCCACCAGTTGCAAGCATTTCTGTTTTCCTACCAACAGCTAAGGCCCAAACCTGCCAGTCACAGTTACTCAGGAAAAGTATAGGACAAACCAATTCCAAATATTTTATGCCTTTATGTAGATTTTTAGTGGGAAGAAAGGAAAAATAAAGGCTCAAAGAAAACAGCTATAAATAGAGATGCACTTCGGAGAAATCAAGCATATTGAAAGCATCTTGGAATATAATGTGTATATAGACCCTACATAACAAATCAGGGAAATTGCGAAGATTCAACCAGGTGAAATTTTTAATGAAATTTGTGGTCGACAAAAAAGGGATGATCAGGCCACTTGAAGTAAGCTCAGATTGTTGAATGAGCAGTTTTGGGTAAAGGATTACTGGTTTGACCCATCTCTTGACCCAAGTGATGCAGAGTTGCAGACTAAGTTAGAAAAACTAGAGATGCATGGCAACTGCAATAAGTCAATGAAGACACCCTATAAGAAATTTATAAAAAAAATTGATTGAGACTTTCTAAATATAGGGTGACTATGGTTAGCATAACTTGAAAGAACAGCACTGCATAGATTTTGGGGTATTTATGAAATTTAGGTTTGGAACCATTTGATTTTACAGTGACTAAGGGCTAAGTAGACCATAACTTAAGATCCTAAAAAAATTTTAGAACTTCTTTCAACATTAAGCTTGAAAACAAACAATGGGAACATCTCCCCCATACAATGTATATAGATGTAAAAACTAGGGCAAATATTATATTACATGAAAAGATAAACAAATTCAACAAAAACATATAACAAATGATTGACCAGCACCTTGTCTTCGTGTTGATCATAAGTGGCAATGCACTCATTACTCTTTACCGTCCACAGCTTTACTAAACCATCAGCACCTGAAACATTGTTTAAAACAAATGATAAATACTATCAAAATGATAGAAGAGACCCAACTTGGTTCCAGAGGGATTCATACCGCAAGAAACAAATTGTGTCCCACGAGTAAGAAATGATGCTCTTAACACACTTGAAGTGTGCCCTTCAAATGTCTTCAAACATGAGCCATCAGATATAGCCCATATCCTTATTGTCTTATCACCAGATGCTGTTAGGACACACTGATCCACTGGAGAAAACTCTACGGACCAAATTCCCCTTTTATGACCCTTGAGAACCGCTACTGATACTAGATCTGGAAGTCTCCAAACACAAGCTGTACGATCCTGATGTGCAGACAAGAAAGGAAATTATGGCAAACTGAAACAGCAATTTAATAATCTTTTTATTCAAAAAATGAAATGTAAAAAATACAAGAGCCTTCTTAGCTATTGCATTTTCTTTTCTTCATAAAGCACTGCAAAGAACTAAAGAGGCTAATCCTAGTTTTTGGTAAGAAATTTGATTGCTTAACGGCCAAAACAAAGCTTTCGTAAGAATAATACCAACCTGAGAACCACTGCATACTAAACTATCATTTGGAGCAACAGCTACAGAATTAATATCCTTGTCATGAGCTGCCACAACAGCTTTTGCTTTCAAACTGATGGGCAGTGCTGAACTGTCTGGGAGGTCAGCTATACTCCACACCTTTAAGGTATGATCACTATGAAATGAAACATGGTGAAATGGCTTGGTAAGGAATAAATTTATATATAAAGATACAGTGCACAAAAGCTTATTACATAAACATTAAAAAAAAAAAAACTATCATATTCTCCATCAACAAATAGCAATATTCAGTTAACATGGCAGAAAGAAGCAGGTAGTTTAGATAATCCATTCCACTTGCTTCACATGATTGACGTTCATTCTTTTTGAATGATACTATCTAAACTACAAGACAACATTTCCTCAAAACTACAAGATACTTTTCTCCATATAAAGACACAATATAATAACTGCAGCAAAGCAAACAGGATCGTGACTTGAAATTTCCCAGACAAAGAACGTTAATCAACCTTAAAGATTCTTGAAGACAGTACCTCCTCGGTTAAAGCCAGGATTTCTTTTCTTTTGTTTAATGAAGCTCAATAAAATAGCAAAGTATTGTAACAATATAAGAACGCAGGATATAATATATATATATATAGCATAAATTACCCACTATCGTCCTCACTTCTCAAGTTAAACCCATTACAATTAGCATAATACAGTATCCTAGATATTTTAATGTTCATTTCTAATCACATTTGTGATGAAAAGCTTTGACCAAAAGAGAAAGATAAAAGGCAATCTAGAATGTAGGACCTATAGGGAGTTAGTTTAGATGAAATATTTGTCTTCTCAGAAACAATGCATGAACTCTCACCTACTACCGCTGACAAAAAAGTCACGTTTTTTCTTTGAAAAGGCAACCGCTCCAACAGCACCCATATGGCCTATGCCTACTCCAAGGCAGCTTCTGCTTTCTGATTCCCACAACCTAACCTACAAAGGAAGTGAGCATGCAAATATTCACTATGCATATTTTATTAAAAATCCACCATGCACAAGACTAATACAAAATACTTGAACACAAGTATACTGAAATCATATTATGAACTTAAAAGAAAGAAAGTGAAAACTCCTTACAGGAATCTTGGAAGCCAAGAGGAAATTAAACTTACACTGTTGTCTTTACTTCCAGTAACAATCATTGTTCTTCCAGAACTTGATACACAGGTATCAACACAAAGAACAATTTCCGTATGACCAGCTAAGACATAGGAACATGACATGGATGCCAGGTCATAAACCCGTACCTGCAATTCCAAGTTGCGTTTGCTTTAGACATTAAAACCCTAAACATCAACTTTGATAGACCTAACACAGAAATACACATTTAGGGGTGAATCAAAACTCAAAACATCTTACATTCATTAACCATCCTAATTACATCAACCTAGATGTGGATTTTGTTCTTTTCCCGTTATCCTTTGTTTTGGTTAATTACTCAACCCTACAACATTGATTATATATTATCATTAATTGTCACTTTAAAATTAGATTGGGGGCATAAAGCAATTCGTTGCAAAATATTTTTACTGGAAAATCTCAAGTTTCTAGCCTTTTCTTTTCTCTGCTCAATGGTACTTCAAATCACGTTGCCCTAAGAAGCCATAAACAGCTTAAGATTTGAATAAACATTGATGTAATTAAGGTAATGAGATAGTTGTAACAATTAAATATTTACTACCTAATCAAGGAAAGCATGTATACAAATTAGCTCTTCATAATCATAGAGTTAATAACATCATGAAAATTCAAAATCATCTCTCGTGCATATATATAAATGGATCCCCAGTAGTCATTTTAAGAAAGAGAAGGTTTCAATATGACCTTTATATGAAAATTGACAGAATCAATTACCAGGTAACTCCACAAAATAGAATCTAATAAAAAATTTAGTTTTCCTCTAAATCCTTTTTAAGATGGTAGTACTTTTAGTCTTGAATATATAGTTGAGTCATCAACATGAATTTCATGCCACACATCACCTGTTACATTCATTGACAGATATTCTGCATCACAGAACTTGAAGTGGTGTCACAAAAAAACAGTTAAATACTATAAGAATAAAAAATCAAATGCAGTCACAATATCCTTTAGATAAGGAAAGTTTAGTCTTTTGTAGAAGGGTTAATATGATCTTTAGTCCCTCAAATTTGCCTTATTTTGGTTTTAGTCTTTCAAGTTGCAAACCATAGATTTTGATCTCTCAAAGGGCAAAATGGTCTAGGTTTCTATTGGGTTATAGGGACTAATGTTTTAACTAAAAAGAAAATTGAGAAACCAAAACCTATGATTTGAAACTTGAGAGACCAAAACCTATAATTTGAAACTTGAAGAACCAGAACCAAAATAAAAACAAACTTGAGGGACGAAAAATTGAATTAGCTTTTTACAGAATAGTATATTCTACTTCAAATAGATTGAAAATTAATGCAATTCTACAACTAGGTTGATAAACAAATGCAGTTGTACCATTTTTTTCAAACACAAGATACAGACCTACTTCAATGCAGTCAGTTTGCAAATTTCTAGATAGCAAATGCAAAATTCAGTACCTGTTCAAGGTTGGTAGCAAGAGCAAGGAATTTCTCATCATCCCCCAAAAACTTCATATCCACAATCTCCTCATTATACCCTATAAGTCTTTTGGTTAGGTTTAATTGCAAATTTCCATTGCTGTATTCCAGAGAGTAAAAAAGAAACTGCTGATCCGCAGTCACACAAAGCAATCCTTGATCTGAGGTAAGCATAGTAGCAGCAGTGAAACCCCTTTTTGAGCCATCCTCATCAGTACTGACTGAAACATCTGAAGTTTTTTGCTCAAACAAGCAAACTGCACTGTCAATAGAAAAAATATCATGAAACACTGCACCGTTCCATCTTTAATTGACGCAGTTTTTAGACGCAATCACTTGAAGGCCCTACATTAAACCCTATTATACTTAAAGCACTGATAAAGCTATATTACCCTTCAGAACTCCAAATCCGTACAATTCCACGTTCACCAACTGTGACGAATTGGGTTACCCATGAACCACTTTGTTTCTTTGTATTCTGTTGACGGCATAAATCCAAAGATGATGCGAAAGAGCTCCCCGGACAGATTGCACATACAGCTTCAACTGCCTCATTTGTGACAACAGTCTTCTTGTTGCTATAATCATGAAGGTCCCACAATGTTACCACCTGAAAACATTCTGCTGATCAATTTGGCCAGCAATATATTTCTAGTGCAAGAAAGGCTTGAAGAAATAACTAAAATATATATTTACCCATAGCAAATAGTAACAGAACAGAAACCAAAAGGAAAAGAGCTTGATACAAAAGACACTTGTAAAGTAGCACAAAATAGATGGATGATCAAGGCTAAGTAACACAAGTATTGTCGCCTAAAGTTGTTAGGACCAACTGTACTAATGAGGTAAATTCTAGAAATCGTAAAAGCACTTATCACAGGACAAAATTAGGGCAAAGATTATGATATTATCAATCATACTTTTGGAGAAAAATATGAGGCGAAAGTGTGCGTCTGTGTGTTGGTAGGCGGGGACCTAGAAGTACCTTCTCGAGGATCAATATAAGGGCAAACATACCAGATTGACAAAATTTAGAAATCATGAAGTTCATTCCTGTTAACTTATACAGAGTTCAAAACCATAATGTGTGTCTGTACAACTTCAATGGTGCGGTTGATTATTATGATCAATATTATTATGCCTGAATGTTAAATTAAGATACCAAATGATGTTACAATAATTCATATTTATTTGTTACATTGTAAGACAAACAATAAGATTGAGCCATGTGGAGCCTACCTTATCTCTTCCAGCACTAAGCAACGTCCATCCATCTTCAGATATTGCCAAAGAAGTCACAGCAGAGCTATGATTGTCTAGTGTTGCAATGCATTTCTTCCTCTTGGCCTTGGAAATATCCCAGACCCGTACAGTTGCATGATCACCACCATCATCACTCCCAGAAAAAAGCTGTGGAGATCAAGCTCATCATCAAAATGATCGATTTAAGGTGGGATGAAAGGCAGGTATGATTGATGATAGAGGAGTATGGGGGAAGACGCCATATTGGCAGGGGAAAATGTTTAATTTAAACACTTGAAAGGAAATCAATTATATCAATTTGCATGACTTGATTGTTATTAGTGACCCCGTTAGAATAACTACCATCTTCTATCACTGCAGAAATCATGGGTTGTAATGGTGAAAGGCTAGTCATCACCAAATAACAAAACTAGGCATGACATGCATAACCATTGGGTAAATTTGCCTAGAATTGGAATTTAGGGTGAAAAAAATGAGAGAAATGGCGGGTTTCCACCTCTTCCAATTAATGCCAGCCTTCCACGAGCACTTGAAAAGGCCCATGATAAACCAGTTTCAATGTTAAATTCCGTGTATATACTATACGGAAATAGATACAACATTTCCCCTCAATACCCATAATTGCAGTTTATAAACCGGTTTGATGGTAAATTCGTTCCAGACACCCTGAAATATCTAAGCTTTGGACTTACTAGATGTTTCTCTGGATCAGGATGAAACATAATACTAGAAACAACTCCTCTGTGACCCGTAAAGTAATGAGTGCAATATCCACCATCAACATCCCAAACAAGGACCTTCTTGTCAGCTCCTCCTGTGGCAAGTAATCCCCCAGATGGGTGGGACGCCATCGACATAACGGGACCATCATGACCCTGCCAGATGTCAACCCCGCGCAACAGATAAAATGAATAAATCAGAAACACAAGCTGCCTAATTAAAAAGCACCCAGCAATTACCTTCCAAGAACGCACGCATTTGAGAGTAGATAAATCCCAAACTCTAATTTGCCGGCTGTGACTCGAGGAGAAAAGTAACTGATCATTTGGGCTGAGGGCCAAGGCCGTGACAACCTCAGAATCGCCCTCAATGGTTGACCTTATGGATGCGTTAGCCGAATCGACGATCTTAATGGATTCACCGCATGCACAGGTGATGAAGGACCCATCGGAGGAGACAGCGAAAGGTCCACCAGTGTAGAACTGCTGCAGGGCGGGAACACAGCGATAGTTTCTTTTCAATGAGACGGATTCCATCGGTGCTGCCTCGCATCAGCTTCAGCGACAATAAGTTGGTCACAGTTTTATCATGGCATCTACCCCAGAGGAAACTAGGGTTTAAGGAGGGTTCTTGTAGCCGTTGCTTTTGCGGGCATGTGATTAAAAAATATTTTTCCCTGAATTATTATTATTTCCCTTTAACATGGGAAAAATTAATCTCTTCCTCCAACTTAGTTATAACTCAATTCTCATTAGTTGTAACTTGAAGGTGTGAGAACTGAGTTAAAGTTTAGGATGCAAGTTTTATTTGAGTTGACTGAATTTTACTAAACTAAAACTTGAAAACTAAATTATATTCAAGTCAAAACAATAACGATTAAAAAAATCAATTTCTCTACCAATGTATCATCATAATTACAAATAAGAAAAGTGACCTCAAAAATTATTTCTCACAGCAAATTAAAAGTTTTAAGACCTTTTTTCGTGTTTCAACTTAGCAGATTACTTTTGCTTACAAATAATAAAATTTAAATGCTTTTATATTATAAAAAATCGCATAATTAAAAAGGGTTTATGATTTTTTACCTTCAGGTCATTGACTTTCACCGCTGGTAACCATATTTTAATTTCATCAGAATTGGATTGAGAGAAAAGAAAGGGGTTGGCAAAATAAAAAGAAAAAAAAGCTTGTGATTCTTCTTCTAAGGGAGAATTATAATGAGATTCTAAAAAAAATAATTATTAAAAAATTCTAATGATAGCCTGAATAATCTGTAATGATAAGTTTTTCCAAAATTTATTTTGTAATTATTTTTTTAAAAATCTCATTATAATTTTCTTTTTCTTTTAATTTATTGATGCGCACAAATAATTTCTTTGCATAGGTTCGCTTGTTTGGAAGAAATAAAGAAGGAAAGCTTTATTTATTTAGTTGGAAAAATGGAGAGGATCAGGCAAAACCCCCCCCCCTCACCAACCCACAAAAACCCCTCCATTGACATTATAAATCTTCCCTCACTTTTCTCATCTCTTTTATGTTGAATTTTTTTTTTTTTTGGTTTTTTGCACTTCCCTCTCCTTCATTAAACTAAACACACTGTAAATCTTTTACTAAAATTATTTGGATAATAATTCAAAAATCTTATAAACATAAAGATTTTATTGCATTCTAAACTTCCAATATATAAAGAATTATCATACAAGATAATCCCTTAATTTTTACTAACAATCCTAGTTATCACGGATAACCTCAAACATAGGAGACTCTTTGTTTTTTGTTTTTATTTTCATTTTTTTGAATAAATCTGGAGCCGGAATCCTAACCAATCATATCATCTGTGCGGCTCGTGAGATGGCCACTCCCAGTCCCGGCATGTCGCAACTCGCAGTTCTCTTAGCCTGAGGTACTTCATCAAATATTTCCAACCTCTTTATCTCATGCCACATACTCAAACTGCCTAAACAATCGACACACAAGTTTCCTTCCCTTCAACTCTTTTAACATTTAACTTCGTAAGTTCGAATATCTCGCTGGTTCCATACCCGAGGGAGCCTCCCACAACTCTGATTGCTGAACAAGTTCCAAAATTCTTTGCAAAGCCACGAACCCAGTCACTATGGCTTTGCACCCAGTCATTGTCCTTACTTCTCAGCAGACCTAAACACCCTGCATGTCCAGGTTGTCCTCTTGCTGCACCATTGGAAGTAAGTTTGATCCAGCCATCTTCAGGAGCCTTCCCGCCGATATATTAACCTCCTGCTTCCTCAAGCCATGCCCGCAAAACTTACCCATTGCCACTATGATTTCTTAGTTTTCAATGAGTAATTTAGGCTCTTTATTTTCTTCTTCTTTCTATTATTTTTAGTTATTTTTTATTTAAATTATGTGGACAGAATACGACCAACACGTTGCCTTTGGCGGATTGTTGAAGCGTTGTAATACACACGCGCGCACGCTATATTAAAAGTCTTGATTGATAGGTCTCCTTTTATTGGTTTTGACTCTGAAAAGATCATCCTTTTCTCATCCTAGTGCGGTGATCAACGATTTTTCTAATCAGAAAATGGTAAAAGAATTTAAAAAGTGTTTTATGTTTCTTTCGGCACAGGACTAGACCAAAGAAGCGTTAGAGGAAGGTTTGGTGGGGATCGGGACTGGGCGTTAGCTTTTTCGGTTCTTCAATAAATATGGCTGGCCTGGCAGAAGATCAAGGTCGAGAGGCTAGCAGGATAAAGGACCCGGAGGCCGAGGAGGAGAAGCGCTCGCAGAAGCCCGCGGTCTCCGAGGAGGGTCATAATATGGCGCCCACATCAGGCAATCCAATTCACCGCTCGAGTTCAAGGCCTCAGCTTGATGTCAGTAAAGCTGAAATCCAAGGGAATGTTGAGGAGAAGTATCCCACTATTTTGTTACCCAACCAATCTGATGATATATCTCACCTTGCTCTTGACCTTGGAGGTAATTTGACGTCCCCGTTTCTGATTGAAGTCGGGCTCTTAAAATTGTTGGCTTTTCATAGTAACTTTGGGGGAAGCAGATGTGGGAGTTGCTAGTTTCCCATGTTTGTGTTAGTTAGTTCCTATGTACAAGACATTGCGATCTGTTGCTCCTTCATTCCAATCCAGAGAAGTTCTCTGTTCTCCTGTTTGACCCGAAGAAAGGGATTGTGCCATTGTTTTTATTAGTTCTTTGGGATTAAGTAGATGCGATTTTTTTTGTTGGTTTTTGGTTTCCAAGACAATGACAAGTTCAATTACATCTTACAAGTATAAAGAAATGGGTTGGTAGCATCTGAAATACGTGAAAGACTTATGAATACTATTTGATGTACATGGGCAGGATCTCTGATAAAGTTGGTTTATTTTTCAAGACACGAAAATCAATCAGTCAATGATAAAAGGAAGAAAAATATGAAGGAGCGACTGGGAATTTCTAATGTTAACAGGAGAAGCTATCCTATTCTCGGTGGGAGACTTCATTTTGTGAAGTTCGAGACAAGCAAGATTAACGAGTGCTTAGACTTCATTTATTCAAAGCAGCTTCACTGTGGTGGTATGTTATTATTGCCATTATCATTATTCTAAATTAGCACTCACTTGGCTATCATTCTACTATTTTGTAAACTCCTGCTAGTTCATTCTTCTACTACTAAGATTTGTGGAAGGGTTCGGTATGTTGGCACAACTTATTTTAGCTATGATCTCAATTATGTGCTGTTGCTTACCTGTAGGGTTGGAATCACATTACGCTGATAATGTGGCTGAGCGGAATGCCATAATTAAGGTAATTTTATGTTGCTGACTGATCTTAGCATTTTCAGAAACTGAATGAATTTTCTATTGATTTGTGGATTGTGTATTATCATGAAATATCTATTTTAATATTTTTTGTACTTGAATTGCACGAGTCTATGGTTATGAAATGATTTAATTGATTTAGTTTATGAATTATTTGCCAACCAAGCTTTGTCAAAATGATTTTTTTTTTTTTTTTAATCAGCAACTACGAATAACTAATGCGTTGATTTTGTGACAAAGGCTACAGGCGGTGGAGCCTACAAGTTTGCTGACCTTTTCAAAGAAAGACTTGGGGTTAGTATCGAAAAAGAAGATGAAATGGTCTGTCTTGTGTCAGGAGCAAATTTTCTGCTTAAGGTGAATCCCTGATTTCAAGTAATCGATTTTTTTCTCATCTTTTTACAAAGTTAGCTTAAAATTTGGCATTTTTCTGAGTTGTACATGTGCGTGGATATATACATGTTAATGTTGGGTTTTCTTGTCCTTTCATTGTGTAATGGTTTTTTTTTTTTTTTGGGTAAACCACCGGGTATATGAAGCCTCTGACTGATCTGGATAGCTCTGGTGTAATAGTTATGTTAATCACGTACAAGTATTTCTTTATCTCCAATTTAAAGAAATTTTTTCTATGGTTTTGACTTCTGCTTCTTTTGTCAATTTATTTGTTTATGAAGTTAAATTGTCAGCACTTGAATGTCACCTCTTCCAATAAGGATAGCCAGTACATAGTTTGAGTTTGGATATGCTTGATGATGCTCTTTTTTGTTGAAAATAGGAAAAGCCTGGATTTAGGTGTTATCTATTGCTCAGAGTTATTCTGCATTTTTCTTCTTGACATAGTTTGTTTCTTTCCATTAACTATTAAGTAAGATTTGATTAAGCTCTCTATTAAGTCTTCTCCAATGGAAGAAAGCAACTTGTATCAGTCTTTCTTTCGATTCAATTTGGAAAATGTGAAGGACATATGTTAATACCATGCAATTTATTATTTAATGATTCATCCATATGTGTGTAGATTGCTATCAATAATTGCTTATTTGAAGTTCTGTTACCTTTTAGTAGGCAATTCGTCATGAAGCTTTCACCCATATGGAGGGCCAAAAAGGATTCGTTCAAATTGACCCTAATGATCTGTTTCCTTATCTTCTAGTTAATATTGGATCTGGTGTTAGTATGATCAAGGTACATGTGCCCCCGTCTTTCCTCATTTTATTATCTTCTGATCTCTAGTTTAGATGTAGTAAATGCTAATGAATTGTGATCTACTTCTTAAATTTGAACCTGCATAGGTTGATGGGGATGGGAAATTTGAGAGGGTTAGTGGCACAAATGTCGGTGGTGGTACGTATTGGGGCTTGGGAAGGCTTTTGACAAAGTGCAAGAGGTTATCTTTTATGTTTGCTTAATTCAATTTATTTAGTTTTATTTTGGTATTTTTGTCTAAGTTATTGTTGGAATGAATTCCAGTTTTGATGAGTTGCTGGAGCTGAGTCAAAAAGGAGATAATAGGACCATTGATATGCTTGTTGGGGATATTTATGGTGGTATGGACTACTCCAAGGTAAATTTTGGGGTTGATAATTTTGTTATGTAATCCTACTGAGAAAAAGATTCAAATCAACTTTATTTATAGATTAGATAGACTTGAATCATTTAGTCCTTTGATTCATCATTGTGACTAAATGCTCACTGATATTAAATAATTCTAGATTGGCCTATCAGCTGCAACCATAGCTTCAAGTTTTGGCAAGGCTATATCAGACAAAAAGGAGCTTGAAGACTATAGACCTGAAGATATCTCGCTGTCTCTTTTACGAATGATTTCATACAATATTGGCCAGGTGGGGTGGCAGCTTTGATTTTATCCAACTTTTTTGACAAAACATTTAATCTGGAACTTCCGTAGTTTTCATGTTCTATTGCAATATGTATTCTCCCAGAGTACCTAACAAATCTGAATTCTTTTCTTCTCTTCTGTGTAGATATCTTACTTGAATGCACTGCGGTTTGGGCTGAAGCGTATCTTTTTTGGAGGATTTTTTATACGGGGTCATGCTTATACCATGGACACTATTTCTTTTGCAGTTCAATTCTGGTACATAAATTACTGATGACTTTACTTGGTAGCTAAATTTCTTTTGGTGAGTCTTTAGATTGAATTACTTTTGATTTAGGTCTAAAGGGACAGCGCAAGCAATGTTCTTGCGACATGAAGGATTCTTGGGAGCATTAGGTGCGTTTATGAGCTATGAAAAGCATGGTTTGGATGACCTCATGGTGCATCAGTTAGTTGAAAGATTCCCAATGGGTGCCCCGTATACTGGAGGCAAGATTCATGGCCCTCCACTTGGTGATTTGAATGAGAAGGCAAGTGCTAGCATCCTGCTAGATATACATTGATAAATTTTTGAAGTGTTTCTGCTTATTTTCTTAGTAATTAGGATGTTTTATTTTTATTTATAAGTTTCACTCGGATTTAAGTGGTTTCAATACAGATTTCATGGATGGAGAAGTTTTTGCAAAAGGGAACTGAGATAACTGCACCCGTGCCAATGATTCCACCTGGAACTACTGGACTCGGGGGTTTTGAAGTTCCTCTGTCAAAAGGAAGTACTCTGCGATCAGATGCCAGTGCTCTAAATGTTGGTGTACTCCACCTAGTCCCGACATTGGAAGTGTTTCCATTATTAGCAGACCCTAAAACGTATGTGTGATTACTTGGCACTTTCTGTTCTAAGAGCAAAAACTCTTCATCTTTATTTGCTGCTTTTAGGCTATTATGTTTTGGCTAATAACATTGCCTTTTAAGATGATTATATTGGAAATTTTGCTCGTGTAAACATGTGCATAGAGTTGTTGATTAGTTGCTATCTTAGAAGGCGGCAGGACGGGTTTTTCAAAAAATTATTTTCTTATTAAAATGCTCGGTTCAGGAATAAATTTTCAACTGCTTCAGTATCAGTGTTTCCAACACTATAATTAGAAACCATCTAGGGAGAAGTGTGTTGTTAAGAATTAGGCTTTCTTTTGTGTGCTTGTCATGCAGTTTATTTTATTATTTTTTTTTAATGGTTTGTATCTGTTATCACCATTTTTTCTTTTAACTTGAACAAGAAATTTCATCTCTACAGGTATGAGCCTAATACTATTGATCTCGCAGATCACAGTGAATTAGAGTGAGTAGATTTGTTTAAATTGTCTAGCTCTATATTGAAACATTATAATTTAAAGCAGAGATTTCCCATCACTTGCTTACACATTGCTTACGTGAAATTTGTCTGTAATGTAGATATTGGTTCACCATTCTGTCAGAGCACTTGCCCGATCTTGTGGACAAGGTAAATCATATTGTCTAAATGCCCCTGACCTCAATGTGTGGTGTTTATATTTGTCTTTGCATATGCCGATCTTTTTTTTTTTTTTTTGGCCAATGCATCTGCCGATCTGTATCTATGTGAATGTTGGACAACTAGAGATATCCATGCTCATGATAAGAGGCTTAAAAACAAGTTTTCTTTAAAAGAATCAGAGTAAGTGATTGTAGTTCCCTAGCCCAATCCTATTCATTCACCCCTTGGGCCAGTAGCACCTGGCCCAGCTTTCTCTTCCTTCGATCTTGAACACCAGTGGCATTTGCAAAGGCTACCAGGTTGCAGGTCTCATCTTTCATGCTTCTCAGGTTGTGCATGCAAATTAAGAAAATCAATTATATATCAACCAAAGTGATAACAAACTAGAGGAAGAGCTTTAAGCATTATAATTTTACATCTTTCAATTTTTTGCAGTTTTCTCGTATTAGTTTCTAGACAACTTTCATAACATGGTGGCTGAAATCAACATTATGACCACTGTTTACAAAAGCTGAGGACCCATATTTCCTCAGGAAAAATTGGAAATAAAACACCGGGGCAAGTGAAAATGAGAGACCAAACATCGAAACCCAAACCTTCTGTGCACATTCCCGAGAGCTTTGACCCCTTTACCCTAAAATTTCAGAAATGTCGTGCTAGAAGGTACTCTTAGTTTTGTGGAAACTCCAAGACCCACCAAAATTCCAAAGTTTCTACTCCCTCCGTTCCTTAATATAAGAGACATTTGATGCTTATAGCATGTTCCTATATATAAGAAACACTTAAAAGTTGTTTCTACTTTTTTGTGTTGATTTCCTATTTTATCCATATTTATTTTCTCTCCAACTCATTCTCTCTCCCTCTCACTTCTCTTTCTCTTAATAATTTAATTGTTCTCTCTCATGCTCTCTCTCCTCATTAATGAGGGCATTTTTGAAAAAAAAAATTATACTTTTTAGACATTGATTGTTCTTAACTAATTTTAACTGTTTTTTTTTATCTATGTGATTCGGTTATTCGTCTCTTATTATAAGGAACAGAGGGAGTATACCAGATATCTAATGACATCTGTACAGTGTAATAAATGGCTACTCTTAGAATTTGAGAACACTTGAGAGAGAGAACTGTGTCCTTTGTGAATCTGGATTCTATTAAGATAACAAACCCCCAAAAAAAAAAAATTTGTTGGTATCACAAAAATTTTGACTTTCATGTCTTTTAGGCAATTTGAAGGAGCATGTAATAAAGTTACTTATGTAGAAGTCTTACAGTAATCCATTGAGTCTAGTAATGGACTGGATGAAAACTGTTGGCTTATTTGTTTCTGCATTTTGCTGTACTTTCTTTCCCATCTTGTTGGATATTATGGTAGGCCGCGGCAAGTGAAGGTGGAACTGATGATGCCAAAAGAAGGGGTGATGCTTTTGCTCGTGCATTTTCTGCTCACTTAGCAAGGTAGCTTGGCATAAGTTTCCTATTTGAGTTTACTTTCATCATTGAAGCATAGGCTTTTTATTTGATAATACTTACTCAGGCCAACCTGTAAATCATTTGAAAGTATATGATCTTTCTTATGATTAATTACTTGGATTAGTTCTAATTTATTATAGCATTTTTAGTTGGTCAAGCTGTTCACTCGATTAATTGATGGCTCTTGGAGAAACTCGAATGAGTCTATTCTGTTACCATTTCCATATCAGAAGCAACTTGAGTTACCGAATTCCTTGTATTTATTTGGTAACAATGCTCTTCCGTCTTGCATGTATTTGGAATATAATAGTTAAATTAAAATGATAATCTTTAGCTATTTGATTTCTCTTTATCCCCTGTCCCATGACTGCGCATCTCTCATATCATAGTATATTAATCTTCTTCCGATGATAACCTTCAGAGACATGGCTCCTAAGAAACCATGCATTTGATTTGCAAAACTAAGAAGCATATAGAGACTTGGGTGATAAAAAGAGGAATTATTGTGTTTTATTTATGACTATGAACCAGCCATTTAGTTATTGATAACTAGTAGTGTTCAGGGTTAACGTCTTGATTTTTTACATGATCATAGCCCAGTTGAGTTTTACTTTATCAGCTGCATTCCTGTTTATGCTATCTAAAATGTCATTGCACGACTTTTTTCTAAAAATGTTGGATGTTTTCAGCTGTGGGTAAGTTATATATACTCTGTCGTGTGACAATGTCATTTAGGATTTTGTAATCTTATTATTGTTGTAATATTGATATTAAGCTTATTAATTTGTTTTAAAAACTTCGTTGATTTCACACGGCTTACAATTATTCCTCTGATCAACTTCCACGCTAATTAAATAGATTGATGGAGGAACCTGCTGCATATGGGAAGCTAGGCTTGGCCAATCTATTGGAAATGAGAGAAGAGTGCTTGAGAGAATTCCAGTTTGTTGATGCCTATAGAAGTATAAAGCAGAGGTAATTTTTATATCATCAAGCTTTAAAGTTGAGATCCTTACTTGGAGTTTGCCTATATTTAATTTTCTCTTTAGCCACCATGTTTCATATGCAAAAGTTTCTCCGGCAACCAACCTAGATCAACACAAGTTGGATAATAATATGAAATATGATGCGATACCAGCATGCTGAAACGTATGCATGGTGCTTTATCTAATCAAGATCGAATCTTTCTTCCTCACAGAAATCATTAAAGTCATTAAGCTGACTGATTTGACTTTTATATATCCAATCGCAATCATAGATGAGTTATGAAAATATCGATATTCTTTCAGGCTGTTATCTCCTTGGTAGTCGTCTTACAAGAATGAAAGCTTTAATTGTAGAATTTGGATATGTTTGAAAAGGCAGGAAAAATAGTTTGTATATAATGCCAGTAAAAACTATCTTGCTATCTGTTTGTCTATGTTCTCTTAATTTCCTTGTTGTTTCTAATCTATATATATATTTTTTAAATTGGATATATAACAGGGAAAATGAAGCTTCACTTGCTGTTTTAGCTGACTTGTTAATGGAGCTTGACAGTATGGATGAGGTATGCATAAATAATATTATAATCCTCTAAACCAAAATGATGGGAGGAGTAAGGAGTTTGATGTTAAATTTTCAGTTGTGGCTATTACTCCTTGACATATTAGTAAATTGTATAGATGTAAATCTGCATAAGTTAGACTAATCAGATCCATCCAGTGCTTAGTCTAAAACTCATACAAGTGGCAAACATGTAGTCATCTAGTATTTGTGGCATGCTTAAGATGAGTTAGCCTCTCACAAATTGGCTCTGTAGGCAATCTAAAACCATCCTTTGTTTCAGGAAACAAGACTACTTGCGCTAATTGAAGGTGTTCTTGCTGCGAATATTTTTGATTGGGGGTCTCGTGCTTGTGTGGATCTTTATCATCAAGGAACAATTATTGAGATCTATAGAATGAGTCGCAATAAAATGCAGAGACCTTGGCGGGTGTGTGGATTTAAATTGCGGTTGATTAGGTTACTTGGTTTCTTGAATTTACTGATAATATTCCTCTGGGTCCTAAATATAAGACCCATTCACTACAAAATGGGTCTTATATTTAGAACCGGAGGAGTAGTTGATAGTTGATGATAGGATACTAAACCAATCTTTGTATCTAGGTGGATAATTTTGATGACTTCAAAGAGAGAATGCTAGGGACTGCGGACAAAAGACCTACCCCACACAGAAGAGCTTTGCTGTTTGTGGATAATTCAGGTGCTGATGTTGTTCTCGGGATGCTTCCCCTCGCTCGGGAGCTCCTTCGGCATGGAACTGAAGTGGGTTCTTTCTCTTCCTCACTAATATTTTATGCTATTTATTTTGATAATTCTCCTTTTAGTGATCCTGGCTAAGTGATATTTGATTGAATAAATGGGTACTAGAATTCTAGTTGTATTTTTAATAAACAGTAGACATATATTAATTAACCCTTCTTTATTTTTTGAAATTTGAGGAGATAGAGAAATGATTCCCACTCTATTAATGTCCATTCTATGATACAGAGAATCACACCAGACATTAAGAGAACATAGAAAAGGAAATAAAACGCTAATCTAGTTAGGAGGTTGAAACGGGAAACAATTAACATCAAAGACATAATTCAATCCCGCGACTGATGGGATTGATCCCAATCTTTGACATTTTTTTATAACTTTCTTTGTATGAATCTTCTGTTTCTCCACTGTGATCTATATACGTAAATGAAATATACTTAGGGCGATTGATTACTGTAGACCACTATTTCTAAGGTCACATTAATTAACAGTGTATCTAAAGTCTAGGAACAGTATTCTTGCTTTCCATGTCTTTTTAGAAGACATGAGAATGCTGTTTTGTGTATCCTTAATTTCTACGTCTTTGTAGAAGTTTAATTATCTTCACACAATGCAGAGGGCTGGCAATTCCTATTGATGATTAAGTGGAAAATAATAATAAATTTTTCTGTCTATCCGTTCAGCTGCTTCTCAGCCACTTGGTTCTTTGCTTCTGAATTCTATGATATACTTGAAGATTTGAATGGGCGTATATTTGCAGGTGGTTCTGGTGGCAAATTCCCTTCCTGCATTAAATGATGTAACTGCAATAGAACTTCCTGACATTGTAGCCGAGGCTGCCAAGGTCTGTCTTCATAAGCTTCAGTTTCTGATTTCTGTGATGTATAAAGCAACCCGATAAAATTCAAGTTCATTTTTGTATCTGGTGAAATGTATTGTTGGAAGATCCCAATATTGTTCTCCTTATTCTTCCTGTCCATTTGTTAACTTTACTATAATTATTGCATCCACTGTGTTATTCATTAGTTAAAACTGCAGTACTAATTCTTCCAGCCCACAGCATTGTGACATTCTTAGGCGAGCTGCTGAAGCCGGAGGTTTACTTGTGGATGCAATGATTAGCCCTTCAAACAGCTCAAAAGGAAGTTTAACTTCAGTTCCCTTGATGGTTGTTGAGAATGGGTGTGGGAGTCCTTGTATAGACTTCAGACAGGTCAGCTCTGAGTTGGCTGCTGCTGCTAAAGATGCTGATTTGGTGAGAGGCTTGTTCTGTCTATTTGAAAAGGTCTGAGGAAACCAAGAAATCATATCCTAATCAAGCTTTTTGCGCTATGCAGATAATTTTGGAAGGGATGGGAAGAGCTCTTCATACCAACCTCAATGCTCGATTTAAGTGTGATGCCTTGAAGGTAAGGTGGGCTGGCTTTATTGCTATTTATTAGTCAGATGCTCGATTTGACACACTTTCACTTTCTCTGTGGGCAGCTTGCGATGGTGAAAAACCAGAGGTTGGCTGAAAAGTTGGTTAAAGGGAAAATATACGACTGCATTTGCAAATATGAGCCTGCTAATTGAGCTCCGGTATCTTCGGATGGGACTTTGTTAGAATAAGTAATCATTGATGAAATTGTTTTAAAAAAATTGAGTTATGTTGAGCGTATATTACTTGTGTTGGTGTGAGTTTTCTTAATAATAGTTGCTGGGCTGGTTATTCAAAATGGTGTTCCACCATAAAACATATAAAAGCAGAGGTGTAAAGTTGAACTTTGATGCGGCATTCCGATAATGACATGTACATAACAACAAGGATGATAAATCTCTGATTTTTGGGAAAAAAAATTGTTTTAATAAAGTTATAATATAGTTTTTTTCACCAGCAAAGTTATGATGTAGTTTTAGATTAAACCTTTAATTACTTGTGTGAGAGAAACGTTTAATTAGTTGGAACTGTATGCTAAATTTTAGTATATAGACTTTAATCAGGTGCGAAAGGTCTCAAGTTCGATTCTTGGAACGCCCAGTTGGAATGCCCCTTTTGCTGTTTGTCGTTGGTGGTTTTTTTCCTTTTTTTCTTTTTTTCGTTTTTAGCCATCACCCTTTTGGCTGTTGTTGGCTGCTGCAGCCAGTCGCCAAATATCAATGAACATGGTGTAGTTGTTCCTGAAAAATAAAGATACTCCTCTAATCCTTAGTGTAGTATAATTTATACTATAAAATAAGTTTTATATTAAAGAGAGTATATATTTGATTTGGACTCATGATAAACTTTTTTAAGATAAAAGCTAAATAATTAATTTGGAAATATTAAGAAAATTAGTTAAGTTGATTGTCTATTACAAATACATGCTGATCTCTTTAAACCATCCTCTTTAATTATTAGCATTAAAATTATTTCTTTGTAAAACTCTTATAATCAATATTTTAACAAAAAACAAAGAGGAGACCAAATGTATTGAAGTCTTTTGATTTAGTATCAAATTCAATCCTCAACCAACTTTTATATTAAGAGCCTAAGATAGTAGTTATTTTTCTTCTAATTTCCCCAGAAACTTTCGCGCTGCATATTTATAAACAGTATCTTCTCGATATATAATAATATATGATCTTCTAATTCTGCTGCTCTCTGTTCTGAGCTTAGTACTTAACTATTTCTCTTGCTAATTATTTCCTACTTGTACACGATATATTTACTTAGTTTGCGCAGCAACATGAGTGCCAATTACAAGTGGGCCATAATGTTCCTTTCAGCTTTGCGTTGTGTTTGTTTCTTTGTGTGCCCGTGGCTATGGTCAGAGACAGCATGTTAATCCCGTAAAGATTAAGATAAGAGCTTTTGAAAGAAATTGATGGCAGCAGATAGCTAGTGCATTTTCATCGAAAAGATAACTAACAATATCTTCCTCGATATTACAACAGAATCCTAAAACTTTCAAATAATGTGTTACACACAGCAGACAGGAATATATAAACCAAAAGTAACGCACACCAAGGCAGCCCCCCATGTTGGACCCTGTAGCCTCTCGTTCACACTATTTAAATATTCGTGTGAGGTCAAAAGAAACCCAAAGAGACCACCTTAATAGAAGAAGAAAAACTGCTAACTTCCTCCACAAGTGGCTTGTGCATAATATATATGGATAAAGTGATTGATTATGTCATGGACCAAATTAACCAACCCCAGAGACAGATGAACACCTGAGCCATTGATCATAATCTGAGCATACATGCATGATTTTCAAGTGTCCACTGTCTGATCTCTTAATAAAAACATAACAGTGTGAGACATACAGAACTATCAAAATGATATTTACTCGTTATGCTTTTATTAATCAACCCGGTGAGCAGTAAATTGAATATGCAGCAGCAAGAGTAGTTTAGATCAAAGGGTGTGTTGTGGAGGGTCCATAACCATTGATCATGCCAGTCCATGATCCCAAAGTGGTGTTGATATAACCAAAAGGTTCTTTCCCAGCATCAGAACAACCTTGGTCTTGCCATTCGAGAGACAATAACTTAGGATTTGGCTTCACATCAGGAATAATTCCACCAACATTTTGATCTTCACTGCCATGGTAAAAAGAGTCCAATGTGCTATAAGCCCCACCATTACTGTTATAGCCATCAAAGTAACACATATTTCCTCCAAAACCCTGGAAATTCTGCGCCAATAACCCATTGCGGCCATAATTTATCTGATCTGCAATCCCAGTATCGCCAATATTTCCCATAACATTATTTATCCCTCCAAAGTTAGTTTCCATGAGCCTGGAATTCTCCATCATTAGTCCCACAGAGTGGGGAAAATGCATGGCATGATCTGATGGGAAATTAGAGGCTGTGAGTTGAAGATCTTTGGGTTCTGACTGTGTATGAACAGTGTCGTTGAATTTCTTGGATGAGACTTTCTTGTTCTTTCTGCAACCTCCGCCTACTGGGATGTTTCTCAATGTGCCTCCTTTGGTCCAGTACCTTCTGCAAGTTTTGCAGAAGTACCTTGGCTGAGAGAGACTATAGTTGTTGTAGTAGCAGAACTTGGTGTTTGTTGACTCACACCTCGGACACTTCAACGCTTGGTCCGCTGGGGCTGGCCTCACCCTCCTCTCCAGTAATGGTGGAGAAGAAGATGAAGAATCCAATCCTCCTGCAGATTCCTCTTGAACTGCGCCCTGAAACATGTACCCACCCTCTCCATTAATATATTCTCAAGTCCTCCATAATGATGATCTAAATTACGCAAAATGATTATCAGAAGCAAATACAATTGACATATCCATCGATCAAATGTAGGCATTACGTGCGTACCTGAAGCCAATGATCAGAAGATTCCATGCAGACGTGCTCGTGCAAAGGAGAAAAATCCATTGGCAATAATTGAAGAACGACCCACCTGATCTGAGATGAGAGATGATATATCCGCTTTCACCGAACCCTTCTGTGTCGAACGCCACGGTAACGCAATGCCAATGATAGCGAAGGATTAAGAGTGTGAGATAAGAAGCGGGCTGTGAGTGTGTGTGATAGATGGGGGAGGGGCCGTGAATAAGAAGGCGGAGAAAGGTGTCGTGTCGGTGACATGAATGGTGGGACCCACATGTTTTTGTGTATCGCGCAGTGAGCCCACTGGATTTGAGGGACATTGACGAAAGCGACGGTGAGATTTGGGGGATGGGCAGCGATGGAAGAATGAGGAGCGTCGGATGGGAGATAAGGCATGGCGCCAACATATGTCACCATGTTTGTTTTGTCGTGGAGTGAGACTGTGAGAGAGAAGTTGAGAGAATATTTGGGTTCCTCGATAAAAGAAATCATACCCCAAAGCATCCTTCTTAAGGGGCCCACCCGCCCTCCTTCCACAAGCAAGGGATTTATTCTCTCACACGCCCCTCACGTGCCTCCTTTTTCGGTTGTTTATTGAATTTAAAATTGAAATAAATTGATTTATTGTTTCAATTCAATTAATATTCATTTGGATCCATTATGTTTAATCAGAGAGACCAACACTAACAATCAAAATTATAAACGAAGAAAAATTTTATGCTGCTAAATTATAAGACGGATCGAAATTGTAAAACCCAATTTTGATGGTGCCAGTGATCCACATCCAGGTCCTCATGGTCATTTCCCATCCTGCAACATTCTTCATGGGATTCCTTCGTGCATGCATCGATTTGAGATGACGTGTCTTATTTCTTCTTTCCTTAGAATAATCCAATGCATACCCTAGCTAGCCATAACTCCTGACCTCTCTCGACCTTTCGAGAAGAAAGTGCGTGTGAAAAATATATTGAACTCGGATACAATTATTTACATTTTCATCATCATTATTAAAAAGAAAAAAAATCTATGTCTTACATATATATGTGTGTGTGTGTCAAATATTATTTAAGAAAAGAACTATAAATGAAGTTTCGTGGAAGCTGGAGGCACAAGCAGTTGAAACTTAAAGACAGCTTTGTTGAAGAAATTCAAACTTTGGAACCTAGCTACATCATATTCCCAAAGTGATGAGAGAGGGAATAATCAGAAAAGCTTTCATCAGAAGAGTGACACCTTAAAGCGCAACGAGAGGGAGAGGGTGCTTTATATCCACTCAGAAGGAAGAACATTTATGTGGCAGAGAGATACTTGGCGTGACCATCACACTACATAGCTCCTCTGAAAGCACATACATTTTTAGAGACCCATCATCCACAATTAATTAATTAATTAATTAATTAACTAATCATTAAAGATATCCATGAGCTTTAATGAACACCAGTGATTACGAGTTTGCTTAATAATAATTGCTGACTGATTAAAGCATGCATACAAAGAATGTCAGGAGAATATATTAAAGTTGAATGAATATTGGTTGCCCACGTTAACCCCACCGTACTGCGTATAGCTTTGAATTGATCATGCTTTAACTTGTAATGAGTGTATTATTTAGTTTGAATGATGTGAAGATTGAGATGAATCATTGTTTCAATCATTAAGTGAGGTCTATATCATTTCAATTTGTGTATTTCTAGAGTTCTTGTCTTCCATCTTGGTCTTTGCTTGTTCTTGTTGCGTTAGTAAGGCTGATTCTTTCACGTAAAGATCAAACAGTTAGATGGGAGCTAGCTAAGTAACCACTGATTCGTTCTTCACGTACGTGAATATCGGTTAATGTAATCATGTGTTGAGATACAGAGGAATAAAATCAGTGCTAGCTAATGATTGTATAAGTATATTTTAGACCTTTAATTCTCCTGGAAAAGAAATATATAATTCTTTTTCTGAACAGGATTAAAAATGTTGTTTATTGTCATGCATGCATAGGATTCGGTGTGATCAATTGTTTGATAGATTATAAGAAAGACGATCAATTAAATTAAAGTGCCCATCACCAGCACCATCTTGATGGAGATTTGAAAACTGCTATACGACCAAACTTCATTCTGAAGCTAAGGATCTCTGTTACTTTCTGCAATCGAGCTTCTTTGTTTTCTGCTTTTGTTGTTTCTTTCTTTTATCAAAACCGGTCGATCAAAGCTGGGAAAAAGCAAAATACGTAGCACGAGGGATTCTGAAGCGGGAAAATGTTGTAGACGTCTTCTTTTTGCTATCTTAAAAATTATGAAATCTTTTAGCGCCCAATCAGATTTTGAGTTATGATGCATTTTCATCCCAGAAAAAGTATTTTTGGAAGAACAATTAACAATGCATTTTCATTAGTGCTATTTGATTTTGTGTAAGACCCAAAATACTCAATGATCTCAGTTACCCTTGTTCGTCCCTTAGGGTCTTATGCGTACGCGAGCGCACTATCCTATTTGTATAATAGTAGTTTTTCGCCTCTAGATTTATGTGTGTGTATTTATGCAATAATTTTGAGTTGAACCGGTGACGTGGATTGAGTCTGCCAGCTCAATCCTCCAACCTGCAGGTTATGGTGAGCTCGGATTGGATATTAACCAACACTTATCGGGGTGCGGGTTTGTTCGAAGCATTGGCCGGCCCACGTTCCATCTTAGGAAACAAAAGATAAAGAAACAAAAATCAAAGAAACCAAAAACGGGGTTAGATTTAGTATAATAGATTAATTACTCATAATGTGACGGACGGACCGAAATTTAAATTCTTATTGGAAGAGGTATTATATTTATACCCGATAGTACTTAAAAACTGAAGAACGATTACATCGTTTTAGAAGTTAGGATCCCTATGATAACGCCCTCCCATGTGATGGACGATGCCGCAAGGAAACTAGAGAAAAAAATAGGGATAAGAATACATAAGCACATATGGAATATTGGAATAGTGCATGTGAAAGATCAGAGATGTATATGAGAAAGTAGAAAGTAGGTACATGAATTGGATTTGGTGCGTGAACCTGATTTTATTGAGTCTACATTATAAGTGACATTATGATTTCTAAAACATAGTATACCTGGTCCTCAATATAAGATTTGCGGTTTAAAATTGAACTACAAACTAAGTTTTATATTAAAGTATAGAGTTACTGTATATATGATGGGAGAGGGGGCAGTGAAAAAAATAGAGAGGTGAGCATGGCGGCTTAAATATAACGGTCGCGTTTGATTTCCCCTGAATACAAAGAAAATCTTCAGAAGAGCTATTTTAGTTTAAATTTGATAATGACTTAATTTAACTTAATAATCAAGATCAGATATCGGTTTAGGCAGAAAAAAGGGGAATAGATTAAAGGAAGAGGTAGATGATAGATGGCATTAATCAGATTTGAGAGTAGTTAAAGACGCATGCCCGACAAAGCCACCGGTGACTGCGGCGCTCGCCGAAAATATATAAACTACTACTAAACTAGGCCGCCGCTGAACCTATCTATGTGCCCACAGTTTCCTGTAGGGTGTTTTATGGTCAAATTGAGATTTATTTTTTTTTTTTTTTTTTTTTGGAGATGAAAAACGGGGCAACTAATCGCCCATCATGGGACCTTTTAATTATCTCAACTTTAGTTTTAGTTTTTTTTTTTTCCTTCTTTTATGGGAGTTTTACTAGCTGTCCTTAAATTCCGTCCAATTCGAGTTAAATGTTTTTTTTTTTTTTTCCGTGTGTTTGTGCGTGTAATAACTAATAAGAATCCAACTAGTAGCCGAGGACTAATGCATTTCAAAGTGTGAAGATTACATGAGTGAATTTTGCTTCTCTAAACAGAGTCTTTTTTATTCACATGGTTAAAGATTGAGTGTCTAACAGTATGCTTAAGAGACCTAGCCAGATATGTGTTGATTTTATTGCAAGTTTTTAACCTTATATGTTTCTCTTGAAAGAATCATACATTCCTATTTTAAACTTGTCTAAAATGACACAGCCATGGAAAATAAATTATACAGACTTTTTTGGGAGATGGTTTGCGTGTATTTTAAAAGTAAAATGTATATGTAATTTTAATAAATTTCAGCAAAGTTATGTGTAATATTTTCTCCGTTTTAATAAAAAAAATCTGTTTTTGATTCACACTATTTAATATTTGTTTGATCGTGAATAGTGAATTTTATTATATATTTTATATTTTTTATATAGCTTGTTATTAATTTTATTTGAAAAATATTTAAAAAAAGTTTAATTTGATTTCAAAATAAAAAATAAAGCCTAACCGGCAAAGTAACAGTTTTTCCATATCAACTATAATAAAATACTCTTAGCTTCTTAATGTAAGACTTATTTAATTAATTTGATTATATTAAAAAAATTGGTAAGTTAATTAATTATAAAAAATATGACATCTTTTTGTAAAACATTAATCATCTTTTTTAATATCACCCTCCTTTGCTATTTATTATGATTAATAAAATATCGATAGGAGTAATTTAAAAAAAATTAATACATATAAAAAAATAAGTTTTATATTTAAGATCAAGATTAACTCAATAATAAATTGTATGCAAGGATTGGAGTGCTCACTATTAAAGTTGAAGAGAGGCAGGGGTTAATTTAGTAATTTGATTACTTAGTCTCTTCCTTGACTTTGATTTTTGTCTCCCATATCTGTACTTTGCTGACCGAGAGAGAGTATTTTAAAGCTAAACATGACCACATAAAAGTTTATTAAATTTTTAATTTGATCTCAGATATAAAACCTTAATTTATTTTATCTCCTATATTCATCTATTTTTTTAAAATAGTTTTTATAGATGGTAGTTTTAGCCAATACACTTGATTAGTAAGGATATAAAAAAAAAAAAAAACTATACCTAGTTATTACAGATAACTAATTTAACTAATTTTTTTAATCTACTTAAATTAGTCAACTTTGGGTTGGCTCCACGGAGATCACTTTTTATTGCAGACAAATTTGTTGCTTGGGTTTAGCATCATCCTCTCTGCTTGATACTATAGGGATGAAATGGATCGGACGGATAACTATTGTGAATCAAAAAGACTAATCATGTCAAAATTTGGAAGGAATGAAAAATATTATGAAAATCTCGGAAAACAATTTCATTTTCATTCATGTCAAATTAACTGGCCCCCAAAGTTTTAGTTGCAAGGGTCACAGGGCTCAACTTCTTTTATTTAGGCCGAAATCAAGGGCAACGCAAACATGATGGCTTGAATTGGGTCGGAAACACAATTCAACAAGGCACTTATTTCTTCCCTCTTCTCTCATTTTTGTGTTTGGAATGATTAGTACTGGGTAATACATTTTTTGGGCTATTATCGTGGAGCCCATATGATCATGAACAGCTTAGCCCAAATCTCCCCATTTGTTGGACTATTGTGGCCGAGCCCATCATATACATTTTTTGGGCTATTATGTGTGAATGAAAGCCCATTTGTTGGACTATTGTGGCCGAGCCCATCATATGTTGGGCATGTGAACAAGTATTTTGGGAGCAAATTCCTCCTGGATAAACTTATTTCATTACCAATGGGGTTGGGACTAATCTCTCACAACAACGCGATGAATCAAAATTTGAATCCCCACTAAAAGAGGTGCCCACATTTAGTACCTGACAGTGTCTCGAATATGATTGCCTCCAATAGAAGAATACCTATGCTTTAGTAAAAAAAAAAAAAAAAAACTCATTTCATTTTAGCTGGATGACTCACAAGGTCGAGAAAATTTAGCCAACTCATTTCATTTTCAGAACTTTAAAACGCACAACATAAAATCCGTGAGCGTGTGCCTTGTTAACATAAATCCTCTTACAGGTTTGCTCCCTGTTAGTCGACTTCTCCTTCAGTGTTTTGACTAAGAAGAAGGTCATCTTGAGTCTTGACCTCTCAAGTTTCAATGCCTTCTTTCTTTGTCTCTTGGCAAAATAACGAGGAAGTTTTATCGGATCTTGTGCTCCTTTTAATATCATTCTTGGTCATTAAATTTTGCATCCAATCGTTACTTCCCAAATAATGCTTCCTTGATCCATGCAATAGCTCTAAATATTGGACGGAGCAGTGACACGATCGTCATCTTCAAAACACCTGTGATGAGATCAGATATGTTTAGTTATCTTTTTGATATGGCTGTTTAATTGTGTGAGATTTAATTACTGTAGATCTCTCAAATTCTATGTTTGAGCAGCTAAAACCCTTCTGTCAGTGATATATGTTGAAAAAGTTTACCAGTGCCTGCTAATTCTGCAGGAGAAGAGTGAATATGGAGGGAATGTTCGAGTCTGGAATTCTTGGGAGCGTCCGAGATGGAGTGCGAGGAACAAGAAAAGAGCTTTTTGAATTGAGGAAACCCGAGGATCAAGTAATTAGGCCAGCATCGCAATTTGACCTCTTCTCTTCGTCCATAAGCATCGTATCATTCTTGGCTTTCTTCTACCACATGAAAGCCTCACTTTTTGGAAATAAAAAAATAAAAATATATACCATCGTGTCAAAGTTGGAAACAAAAAATATATGGACCATTTACTGTGCTCCATCTTCATGATTTCTCATTAATAATTACTATTAATATCACATCAACTCATGCCAATCTTTTCTTTTCTTCAGAAGAATCTTTTGTGATTCCTTATCTTTTTTGTTTTAAGTCTCATTTATGCCTTGTAGCTTTGTTGGATTCTAGTTTTTAGTCCTATACTTTCATGTTAAGTTTTATATACTTTTCCGGAAAATATTTCTTCATTTTTTTCACTTTTGTGTTTTGATTATTTTATGTTGGTTTATTCGTTGTTTCATAAAATAAAAAAAACTTTTTCCCCTGACACTATCAATTTCAAATAATTGTGGAAAATAAAGAAATTTAACAAATTAAAAAGTACAATAAACTTACAATGTAATTAAAAGGATAAATATTCATGTCAATATCCTTAAAATTCAGTTAATCTTTACTTAGTGACTTTTTTTAAAAAAATACCCTAATATCCTTATGTTTTATTTTTATTTTAAAAATTATTTTTACATGTTTCGCAAGATAAATATATTTAACTATATTATCATAAAAAATAATGAAGCTGCATTATTAGTATTGAAAATGTTAATTTATTCAATAGAAATAATTGAAAATACTATATCATAAGTTATCATAATTTTGGGCTTGTTATTTATTTAATAAAAATCAATTCAAGTTGGGGGCCTCAAATCACCGCCAGATTCAGTGTCATCAAAATAAGGAGAGTCAGCTGACTCAAACTTTCTTGGGATGCAAACATACACCAAAAAAAATATCAAAGGGTTTCCAAATTTTATACAACCAGTGTTTAATATTTTAATTTCCAATTCTATCCTCAAAGGCATGGCTTGTTGTCACCGACCACGTATGGGGATACCGTGTCAATTAAGTAATTTAAGATTAGACAGACAAATGTATTTATATAGAATTGCGAGCATGTATTTTGAGAATTCTGAATTCCCCGTTTTTGAAATTGCGGCCTTCATCTCTCCTCTCTGCGGACCGCCATTCTCTCTCCAGTCCACCTTGTGAATCCGCTGGCCTCAAAACTACGAGCGCCTGCAAGCACCTTCTTCACCGCCCATTGCAATTCCAACACCACCCCCCCCCTTTTTGGCGGTCCCAGCTGATAGGTCATTGAATACACAGAAACTAATTATCCACTAGGCCCTCGATTTTCCTTTTAGTGTAATCTTTTTCATTACACTACAGTTGTTCTAGAACATATCTTGATCTCTTCTCTGTGTTTCTAATTCTGGGTTCTGGGTAACCGCCTCTTGTAGGTTATAATACTGTTTGGGGGCAAGTCCTAGTGCCAGCTGAAGATTCTTTGACTATGGACTGCACTGTTCGATTCTTTTTTGCCCCGTCTAAGGTCTCAACCTGTTGAGTTTCGGAATATCTTATAGTTCTTTGATTTCTTGGCGTGCGGGGGATTGTAGTTCTCGCATTCTTTTATTCCGAGCAGTTCGTGGATCTCTAATGGGCTTCATGATTCTTCCAATTGTTTATTCTGTACATACTTCCTATTTTGGTTTTGATCTGATCGTTGTATCTTAACTCCGTAGTCTAGGTAGCTTCATCTATACGGTCGAATCTTTTTCCTCCTCCTTCTGGTTATATTGTTATCATGGAACAAGCAATCTTTCCTCACGACGGGTCTGTACAGAAGCTCAAATTCGACGACACTGCAAGTGAGCAAGATTCTGGAGATTGGTCAAATGATATGAATATTAAGAAGTCGGGTGTATGGGAGCCTGCAAGCATTGAAGACTCCACTGTCTCCGATTGCGAAAGTGGTGTTTCCGGAGGTACCTGCGTGCAGCGTAGTTTGTTCGATGGAGGGTTTGTACGACTCGTAGAAGGTGACAGGGTTCATGACCTTATTCAGAGAAGGTTCATTCTCAGTTTGGGGTTGCCTGGGGCACAGACCCAAGTCGTCGCTATTCATAGGAATGCTTGTTCCAGCGTTATGTCACAAGCCAGGGTCCAATCGTTTCGGCTTTACCTGCAAGCAATGCAGAAGAGGCGTAGTGGTAATGCCAATTTGAAGTATGCTTGGTATGGAACTTCTGGTAAGCAAGAGGTGGGAGAGATCATTTCACACGGCTTTGGTCATTGTGGGAAATCACAGAATAATAATAAGCTTTATGGTTGTGGACTCTATCTTTCTCCAGATGATTCTCCTCTCGACAGGTACGCAATTTCTTGTCCTCTTTCATTATTTCTTTTAACATTCATTACCGTTGTTGGTTGTGTGGGTGTTTAGGCTAAAATACTATCTTTTGTTATTTTGCGTTTGCTGGGTAGTGTGAAGAGCTGCGCTGTTGACAAAGACGGTCTACGTCACTTGTTACTGTGTCGTGTAATTCTGGGGAGAACAGAGCTTGTGCATCCTGGTTCTGAGCAATGCCATCCCAGTGCTGAGGAGTATGATTCCGGGGTGGACAATCTTTCGGCTCCTACCAAGTACGTGATCTGGTGTAGTCGGATGAACACCCATGTGTTGCCGGAATATGTTATAAGTTTCAGAATTCCTCAAGGTTAGTGAAAATCCGTGTCGGCGGAGTGGTATTTGGGAACTATTTGTGTTTAAGAAGATGGATGTATTTATAAATTTGTTTGTATGCTCGATATTTAGGGTCTGTGAAGACTGAGGAGCCCGCGAGAAGACCGTCTTCCCCATGGATGCCATTTCCAACTCTAATTTCTGTGCTTTCCAAGTTTTTGCCTCCAGCTGATATTGCCTTGATATCAAAGCACCACAAAGATCACAGAGTAAGTGGTTCTGAATTAACTATGGGATTCAAGGCATTCATTTGCTTTGCTTTAGTTAAAAATACGGCATTCACTTGCTCCTAGCCTCATTGGTCGAGCTTCCTCTGCTTTGCAGGCGAACAAGATTTCACGACACGATCTGATCCAAAAAGTGAGACAAGTTGCAGGGGACAAGTTGTTGATTGGAGTCATCAAGTCATTCAGAGAAAAGGTACACCGGTGAGATGATTTTGGTTATCACTTTTGATCTTACATATTTCTTAATGAAGAGTACGAAGTATAATTAAGAACAATAGGATTTGCGCTGACCTTGGCGAAATGTGTTCATTTGTCGGTGGAGTTAGATATTTTAGGCATGGTGTGTTGCAAACAGTTGCCTTAAGCAGCAAGTTTGAGCTCCCAACGTTGTGGGTCACGCGCGTCAATAGTTGATATTTATAAAATATGAGTGAAATGAGAGTAACGCGTGGCTTTTGTTGTGCAGAAAACGGGGGAGAGCCTGCAGGAGCAAAGGAGGTCAAAGAATGGGGCAGTAGGTAGAAGAAGAAGATCCTTCAATATGGCGGTTTAGGCTTTAGAGGAAGTCAATAGGATAGGAGGGTGGTGAAGTTTTAATGAAAAACTGCTAATAATAATGTGATACCTAAGCTTAGGAGCAGAGCAGTTGGCATTTGGGTGGCGTGAAGGAATTGCCCTTTCTCCTTTCTGTATCAGCATGACACAGCATTTGTAAGTTGGGGTCTATCGGCTTTCTTCTTTTCTTTTTATTAAATGATAACAAGTTGAGGGCTACGTTTGGCACAGCGACGCCTTTAATGAATGGTTCACAACTGTACATGTTGATCCTGTTGCTTTCGTTCTTGGTCAGCGAATTTATGCCATCCCTTCATTCTGTACGCGTACTGGTTTTTTTCCCTCTTGAGTAGATACGCGCAATGGTTGGTTGGATATGACTATGAGTTTGCAGCTATTGGGCTGAGTTACATAAAGCCCAATAACGCATGGGCTTCTCAAGTTTAGCCCGCAAATACCAACGAAAACGCAATGATGAGCAAGGAATTACCAAATTATGGGAATGCCAATGATAGTAAAATATGAAGAAAATAATAATGAGGGAGGCGTTGGAGAGGAGAAGCCAACTTGAAGCCTAAGTAATAGAATGTGGGGGAATATAAATAAGAGAGGGAATGAATGGGATGGGATAGAGGTGGCGCTATGATGGGGAAAAGGTGGAGGATGGACGTTGACGATTGCTTAACGGCCAAGCCGAATCAAAATGATGAAGCCACAAATTCAACAATAATTAAATGAGCAATGGCCAATCCCCAAGCTTACATCTCATGGTTTGATGGAGATTAGAGAGATCATTTCATATTTGATCTGAATGCATCCATTCCATCATTTTGAGGGCTTATCATACGAAAGCGGCGCCCTCCCTCCCCTAAGTAACTTCTTTATTTTCACTTATTGCCAATTCAGCTCCCCCCCCCCCCCCTTTCTTTTTTTATTCCACACACACGTTATTATTATTTTTTACTATATTTAATTAGTTGGTTTAATCAGGACGTGACAATGTTCTTACAAGGATATGATATGCATATATATATATATATGACACAAATAACCGAATTACATACGTAAAAATATTAATTAAAATTTATTAAAAGCAATAAATATGTAAAAAGATTTTTTTTTAAAAAAAATACTTTTATTATTTGACCACAAAGAATGTTCTCAGTATATGCATTGATTGAAGTGTTCATTCCCTCAAGTTCCCTTTCCCCCAAAACCTACTTATATTATTATTTTTGTGTTTTGTAAATTTACCCAATTGAATATTATATTATACTCAGGGCTCAAGCTACGTGTATCACAAGTTAATCATATACACGTCCGTTGTTTTTGTTTTTAAAGTTTTATTATTGACTCAATCTTATTTTAGCGTTTTAAGTTAAATGACGTAAAGCAAAATACGTAAACCCGTGGTGAGTGTGTTCTTGAGATGAAGAAAGAGAACGATCTCAAAGCATTATAGAGCTCTATTTTTGTTAAGAAATAAATAATAAGTTGTGTTCATAAAAGTACTGTAGTGCTATACTGCTTCTGGTCCAGAATTTCTATAGGACCAAATATTTCTTATTTAGTTAAAAACATTGAACTAAGATATAGTGATATACTCCATCCGAGTTTTTTTTTTCCTCTTAAATGTAAGCAAATCTTGAACATGGTTTTTTTTTAATAAACAAAAGCAACAATATGAGATGCATTTAAGACATATTTTTAAAATTGCCTCCCCTTGACTACTATTTATTAAACTTGGTTAAAGTTTGCTTATGCGTGAAAGTGGGGGGAGCGGTGCTTATATTTTTCATTATTTTTTTAGTGAATGACAAAATTGAATAAAAAATACTAAATACTCCTCCAATCCTAAATACAAGACTAATTTTATAATGTAAATTTTTACACTACAAAATGAGTCTTACATTTAGAACTGGAAAAAGATCTTGAAATAACACCTTACCCTATAATTAGAATTGAAAAAAAATCTAATTATATGCATACATGTGTGTTGTGCCTCAATATAACTCCTACTGTTTGATTTATTTTCTGTCCATCTCACTCATCTTTGAAAGTTAAAAGCGTCTTGCTCTTTTCTTACCCTAACGTCTATTCAAATAGATATTTTACAGAGATAAAAATGAAATTTTACCTTTGGCTCAGTATTTAAATGATTAAAAATAATTATAATATTAGATTTATTTAAGATTTATGATAATTGTTCCTAGATAATTTTTTCCCAATTAATCCCCCCCCCAAAAAAAAACTAATCTATCTCTACGCGTTACGTGCTTTTTTTGACCAGCCTACGCGTTACGTACTTGGGTGAGTATGTATTTTACGATGTTGATTCTTACCGTTACCTATTTATTTTATCGCTTTCCGCATTTATTAATTCAACAGAGGTAAAATTAGAAGGAAAAAACTCACTAATTGCCCTGTAAGTCACTTATATTTAAGAACACTTTTTTTTTTCTCCAAGTGACTTATATATATAATACTCCCTCTGGTTCAATATATAAGCTTCAAATTTAAAGAAAAATGTGATTCAGTTTTATGAGCTTCAATTTGACTTTATTTTAATATTTAATACATTTTTTTAACTTTACCTTTAACTATTTATTCTCTATCAGTTGTCATATTTTTTCTTATCACATTTCTACACACATTCTCTTTCATCTTTTTTCTCATTTATTATAAGAGTATATTTAAAAACAAAAATATATTTCTAACATATTTATTGCTTTTAACTAATTTTAACTAATTATTATTATTCGTGAATAGGTTATTTGAAACTTATAATAAAACCAAATAGAGTATATATACACACATTATTCTGGTTCTATTTATAAGATAAAAAGAGAAGACATTTGTTAGTCTTATTTATGAGATAATGAGAGAAATTTTTTAGATGGACGTATAATTTTATCATTTATTTATTATAGTATTAACTTTTTGACATGAGGTATATATATTAAATAAAAATAAAGTTAAAAATTGTTAAATTTTAAATAAGAGTTAATGAAGTTTAAAATTTTTCTTAGTCTATATAAAAAAAAGTCAAAATAACCTATAAATAGGATGAAATGAGCACGTAATGAAGTGGTAATTTATTTAGAACTTATTAAAAGTGGCAATGGTGATTTTATAAGTCAAACATGACATGAATAAGGAGTAAAAAGATGCGTTGAAAAAATAACTTGGAGTAATGGCTGTGTCTGCTGGTTCCATTGCTGGTAAACACCGGCCCTTACTCTAACCCTATCATATAGGCACACCCACAATTATGCCCATTAATAACCCATCACCCACCTCTTCCTCTCCTTCCATTCTTAATCCTACTAGTAATAATAATATTACTGTTCTTTTCTATCTTTTTCTACAATATTATCATCACATTCACAGGAATATGTTTTTTTTTTGCCAACAAAAATAAACTTAACTCCTGGGTGCCTTATTCTTTAAATATTTCATATTTGTAGGGAGCTATCACAAAGTCAAAATGAATCCCGCATCATGGAACCTGGAAACACAGTCATTGAGACTGTGACCCTAGACTTTAATTCATATGTAATTGGAAGGAGAAGTAAAGAGGGAGGCGGGGCCCAGCTTCATTAATCAATTGAGGGGATTGGGCCGCCTCTACGCCTCCATCAATCTGCATCACTGCTGCAAGCAATCCCACCACTCCCTTCGTTCCTTAGCCTTCTGGAAGGAAGGGGTCGGATCACCTGACACGCGTCGCGCTCTCTCTGTCTTTTCCTCTGCCGTCTCAAATGAAATCCCTTCAAACTTCCATTCCATTCCTTCTACGTGTCCACCCAATCACACTCTTTCACATCACCCAACCTTCACCTTTTCCATAGCAGTCACACTTACCAAACTCTGCGCCTCCCTCACCCAATCCTATCTCATTCTCTGTTTAATTACCCCGGTCTGATTTTTATTTTATTCTTAATTACATATGCACCCAGGATTTCAACTATATGTTTTCTAAATACCCATTTTAATTATTTACATGAGGAACTACTTCTTTCTTTTGTTAGAATTTTCCACCATTGACTCTTACACTTAAAATCGGCATTACCACTATTACTTATTTTAATTATTAAAATAACATTATTTCAATAATTAAAATAATTAAGATTTAAAATAATTTTGTATTGAATGGAGGACACAATAAAGAAATGATTCTAATGGATCACACATATTTTATTTATTTAGTCCGTATTTTTTTAATGAGAATAAGTAAATACGTACAAAGCCAGTATAGTTCAACAACATTTATAACTGTATTATATATGCAAAATCCCATCACAGGACAAGAAAGAGGAAAGAAAATACCAAGAAATATATCAGCGTCTCGCGCTCTCCTATATATCCCGTCTTCCCCATTTTCCTTTCGTGTGGCTTCACTTCAATCAATATCTGTGTCTGTGCAAAGCGAAGGACGCCAAGTTGGAGCATTTTGAGGCCGACAAGAAAGGAGTTGTCTATGATACAGGTTCAGGTGACGGAAGCCATGGCTTATCAATTATCGGCTTCTTCTCCCAGTTTCAATGGCTACTCTTCTGAGACACTCGCTGAGATAGCCGCCAGAGTTCTGAATGAGTTTCGGAGCGACCCTCTTTCCGCCTCCGACGACGACCTGCTTTTTGACTCTTGGGAATCTGTTGATTGTAGTACCCAATCTCACGATGATGCTCTCAACCACCGACACCCAAACAACGACGACGAGTTTGAGTTCGCTTTGGTTTGTGCTGACCCCAACTCCTCCACTGTATCTGCCGATGATATTTTCAGCAATGGCCAGATCAAGCCCATGTACCCAATCTTCGACACCAATTTGCTGTTCAACCACCCTCACTTTGCTCCACCGAAAGAAGTTGTTGTCGCAGACGCTTTCGTTTCTTCAATTCCCGCACCAAATGAAACGGTGCCGGCTCCACGCCATCGTCGACCTCCTCTGAGGAAGCTCATGTTCGAGGAGCGAGAAACTTTGTCGGGCTCGTCTACCGCCTCCGATGCTGATAAAAGTGACGTCGGAGGCGTCCCTCCGGAGACCTATTGCGTGTGGAGTCCGAAATCAGCATCGGCGGGAAGGACGAACAAGAACAACACATCGACGGGATCGTCGTCAAAGAGATGGGGGCTGAGGGACCTGCTTCTCAGAAGCGGAAGCCAGGGAAGTGGAAGGAAAGAAGCGATGGTATTTGTGAGTCAAAGCAAGAGGAGCAGCAAAGTGGCTCACGAGGTGTCAAAGCCGACCTCAGGCGCCGGCACCGGCGCCGGCGGCAAACAGCAAGCGTCGGATCACATGAAAAAGGGTACAACAAAGGAAGGTGAACAAACGAAGAAGAAGTCGTTCTTCCCTCATAGGCAAGAACTGGTTGGAATATTTAGTAATGTGAATGGAGTTGGTAGGAATTTGCATCCATTCTGAAGCTCAGAAATTGTATCCTATTTCTGCTTCATCGTTCTTCCAATTAAACTAGGAACCGATTAGGTTGGATTCTGTGTAGATTGAGATGAGATGATCCAAATGTGCATGATTTTAGTTTAATGATTCTTCCCTTGTTCCCCCCCCCCCCCATACTATACATCACAGACAAATTCTGAATCTGCGGATAAAAATTAATGGGTAACGAAATCGAAGTTACTATATAAAATTGCATAAAGGAAAAGTGAAAGGAACCAATTCCGGCAACCAAAAAACAAAAGTTTAATTAGTGGACCATCAAAAAGTGCAGATAGAAATCAATATCAATTAATTGTCAGTATTTATTTAATATTTAATAAATATATATATTCCATGGGAATTCTCAAACTTTATATGATAGCTCATAGGGTCCCCATTTGGTTAATGTAAGTGTTTAAAGAAGATACATAGCACCTTGAATAGCATATAGGCAGCGTCAGATTGTATGCAAATGCACTAGGCATACTCTAACTATGCAGAGACTAATTAAGAACGATTACCATCATCGCCAACGCATGACATTCGGAATTTAATTTGTAACTAATCCAAATTAAAATCTAAAAATGTTTAAGAAGTGTGTGCATATTCAATAATAAGATAAATGTTAAGAATACAGAAGTATACAATATATTAAAAATATATTCTTAAATTGGAATTACATAATGTTAATATTTTTATGAGTTTTCCATCAGTTTCAATACATTTTAATTAAAATGCAGGAAATGCATACGTGGCATTCAAATCCCATATCCTTTTTTCTCTTCCACAAATTTAATATCCTAGATGAATATAATTCTTATTCCAAGTAATATATGTTTGTTTTTTCTTTCCCAATTATATTCCATGTAGATATGTATGTGCATTTCCAGTGGGGATGGGATCGTGTGGGTCTCACACGGCATAGCCTTCGGTAGAAATGTCTATGAATTTGTGCCGAACAAGATTTACGAATCTGGGTTTAGTTATTTGACTTTGATTTAAAATGACAATACTATATAGAATTTAGTACAATAGCCTACATCGATCTTTCAAATTTCAAGAGCCAAATTTGCGACTTTAATAATAATCTTATTTTCCTTTCTTAAATGATAAAGTTGATGTTCTTCCTTTTTAATAATTATTTAGTTTGTGTCGGTTAGATTCACGCTGTTACATCTTTTACATCGAAATTTTGAATTAATTTGTTGGCGTTTCAGTTTGAAATTTGGCTGTCATATAAACAGAAGTACTTTAAAAATACATGTTAAGGAGTTGACAATTCTAATATATACAAAGTTGGAAGAATATTTTGTAGAAACATATTTTTTGTGGATAAATGACTTCCCGCTGTGGATAGCGCATCACATTATTTCTACGCCTCGAGGCAGCCAAGAGATATAGAATTATGAAAAGTAAGATATAAATTATTCAAATTTCATTTATTACTTGCGAAAAATACAAAGATAATTTTCTTTAATATTTTAATTTCCTTGATTACCTGTCTAATAATGTTATGTATTAAACAATATACACGCAAACCTTATTCTAAATGAAAATGCATCTTCATAAATCATAATATAAAAATAATTTAAAGAATAGAGCTCTTTGCCGTCTTATTTAAGATATACATGCTCAAACAATTATAGTGTATATTATAGTGCACTTGGCTATTTAGACTTTAGTTATTGATTCTTCTAATTAATAATGAACTAAATTCATATAGAAATAATATTATATACCAGAGTGCATTCTGAGCAAGGGGCGTGAAGCACTAAAAACAAAATATAGTGGACTTTGAGGAGAAACATGTTTAAAAATCAGTGGGCTTATGCTTCCACTTGGTGTTGTTGAGAAGTTTAAAGCGTTATGGTGAAATTAGAGGGATGAAAACACAAGCAAATAAATTCATAATTTTGTTAAATATTGAGCGGGGATTAAAGAGGCAGAGCAGGAAAGAGCAATGTGGGCTGCTTCGGCTTAGGCCTACACTAGAACATTACATAATCTTGGTCTCCTCCATCTGGTCTTTGCGTTTTAGGATTAACGATGACTCTGAGGTGTCCTTGTCTTGTCCTTTGTGGAATTTTCCAGCAATCCCAGTTTCCACAATCCCTAGAAACTGGGCATAAAGTTGAAAGTGAAAGGGACCCACACTACCCTTTTGCTTTTGGAAGAAGAAGCTTTTTTTTTTTGGGGGGATTAAATTAGATGCTTGCGTCAACATTCATATGGTATTATTATTATTCCCACACTACACTTTTGCTTTTGGAAGAAGAAGCTAGGATGAAAAAGAAGAAAGAAATTAAATTAAATACTTGTGTCAAGATTCATATGGAATTATTATTATTTCCACATGAAAAATCATACTCTTTCAATCCTTAATATATGACTTAATTATTAAATTAATTTTGATTCTACATGTAAGATTTTTTTTTATTTATTTATTTCTAAATTACCTCTCTTAGTATTTGATACCTTCTCAACTATAATCAAATAGGAGAGGAATAGAAGATATTAAAGAAGATGACTATGGTGTTTTAAAAAAAATATATCATATTTATTATAATTAACTAACTTACATAATTTTTTTAATCTAATCAAATTAGATAAATATGTATTACATTCAGTAGTAGCACGCCAATGCTCACTTTGGTCCTTGACACACAGGACCAGATATGCCCGGAATTGGAAAGAGTTTTGTTTTGTCAATTAAATTTGAACTTTTTAAATACCTTTCTGTTAAGCAGAAGAATTAAAAAGGACTTGATGATGATCTGAGAAATTCCAGACAAACTCAACGTAAAACACGGGGTCAAGGTGCGTGTCGTCTTCCTTTTCTCCGTTTCAAGTGCTAATGACAAGCTTGTCAATCCTACAATTAACTGGAAGTTTCTAACATTACACAGTGATTGGTGACGAAACAAAGCATGTACATTCAAATTACAAGGGAACCCGAAAATAAATGAATGCAAAAGATATAGTACAAGGGCAATGCGTGAGGATGTGGATGAAGATGATTGGTCCGCCATGGAATAAATGAAAAGTTCCATGAAATTTAGATGAACATTCCCATTTCCCAATCAGCATTTTGTGGATGAGAAGACAAGGAGATTTGAGACATAGAAGCACACTATGTTTGGAGGTGTGGCTAAGTAGGAATGTCATTTTCTGAATAAATACTTAAACTATATGAATCAAAACCAAAAGAGATTCAAGTCTAATGAGTACAAAGAGTGAACCTCCTTTAAACAAGAAGGTGGGGGTTGATCAAAGTTACGAAAATCATTGCTAATCCTGTGCGAAAGTTGGCCTAATTTTATCATCTGATGGGTTAGTTTTTGTAACAGCAGGGTTTAAGTTTTGGAGTTTGCAGCAAACCCTCCTTACAATTTAGCTTTGTGATTTATAATTACACCTCCACATCCACAGTTTCCATGTTGCCAAAACAGATCCATGAATGTTCCCAATTTAACAAATTCTTTTTTAGGTGGGAGCCATTTGCTTGAACATGTTCTATTTCAAGGAATGAGAGTTCAGATCCATACAGGTTCTATACAAACTAATCAAACCATTCAAACGGTTCCCATGAACAGTCTGCTCAGAAGGGTCAAAAACATTCTTGCATCTTGAGACCCAAATGTCCTAGCAAGTATAGCCAAAACAAGTTGCCCATGGAACATTTTCAGTGAATTCATGTCCCACTTCCCTTCTAACGTTCCATTTAATGCAGTCCATATATACCTTGTAGTCTTGAAAAGGTCCTCCAAAAATTAAATCTGGTTTAACAAGTATCTTCCATTTTTCTGCAGCATGGCAGCCAAGTAGAAGAGGATGCCAGATTTTAAGCTCAATCTATTCCTAATTTTCTAATTTAAAAACACAAAAAGACACCTTGGATCCTGTATTTATTAAAAAAAAAAATTACTGATATTTTTATTTTACATTGGAGACTAACCTTTAAAAAAATCATGAAGACGGTAACGACTACTTATTTGAGGTGATTCAATCAATTCTCTGCCGACCTTCTCACGCCAAAGAGCAGGAAGATATATGACGGGTATTTGCAAAGTGAAAGAGCAGTATTAGTAATAGGATAGGTTAGAAGCTAAAGAGCCGCATTAGTAATAGGATAGGTTAGAAGCTAATTGGGGTTAAGAAAGAGAGCAGCTAATAACGTGTTTGACGGAAAATAAATTAATCCCATACTGTAACCGCAAAAGATGCATTCCTTCGTCCCCACCCCTTCTCTCCATTATAGCAAGCCAGCACTGGACAACGCTATTCTCTCTCTTTTGTCATTTTCATTCATTCTATTATCTGACAATGACATTGTTTTATTTTCGCACTAAATCAAAATCAGATTATTAATTCTTCAAAACATCATTCCCAAAATGAAATTAATATTAAGAATATCAAGAACCTTCTGCCATGAAATTACTGATAGCATTGGAGGCCCACTTGTATGTACTGTAGTGGGGTATACTCTTTCTTCAATACTTGTCTTCAATGGCGGTGGCAGACAACGTTCATGACTTTGGCCTTTTTTGTTCTTTCTTTACTCCTTATCCCAATCAGCATTGGAAACGTATAAACTGGCACAGAACTCGAATCTCAAGTTTCAATCCCATTTTCCTCTCTTTTGCCCAGAAGTTTCTTTCCTTCTTTCTTTACCATTTGCCTGTATGAACGTCCATGCAACCAAATCAACATGGGGCGGCGCAAAAGCCTACAGGTGACCCACAAAGTTTAGACAAAAATACTACCTCTAATCCTTGATATAAGAGATTAGAGTCGGAAAAACAGACTGAGCTTGTCGGCTAGCCTTTTTAAGCCCAAAAGTTACAAAAGGACAAGAAAATTTTTTTCCTCAAATAAGAAACAAGCTTTATAGGACTGGTCCTATAAGGCCGATGGCCGACCCATTTAGGCCCTTTTATAATTTATTTTTATTTTTTTAAAATTTTTTGTGCAATTCTAATATTATTAATTTTTTACATTGTTAATAATATTTCAAATATTTAGTTATTATTATCATTTTAAAATTAAATTTCACAGAATGGTCTGATTTATTTAGTTTTAGACAATAATTTGTCCAATTAAATTTTTAAAAAATGAGTTAATTTGGACTTTAATAATGATTTGATTTATATTATATGCATTAATATTTTTAAACTATATATATTTGATAAGAGAGTATTTTTATACTTATATAACTTGTGATTCTATAATCTGAATTAGAAATTTATGAGTTTCAATAACAATATTTCTCAAACTAAAATAAAATAATAGCTAGATTTCAAAATGTAAAGGTAAAATTCTTATAAAAAAGAAAAACTTGATATTTTTTTAACGAAAGAAAAGCATACTTATGAAGAAGAGTAATTGATTATAGTGATGATGAAATCTCAAAAGATTAATGATAATATTTGTTCATTGCACATTTGCACTACAAATAAAACTTTATGATGTTATCTTGTTAATGAATGTTTTAGATGTTCTTGGATGTTGATAGATATTTATATATGATGATATTTTGTATTTATAGCTTAATTGTATTCATATTTATGTTTTTTATTAATAATTTTATTGGTTTATTTTTATTTTTTTTTATAAAAATATGAGAAATATAAAAAATAATTTTTTTCTTAAACGGGCTAAAAGCATGTAGATCGCCCCTAAGCCCGTTAGTTTAAGAGTTGGGGTTAGTAAATTGAGGTATTTTTTAAATTTCGACCCTGTAAGGCCAACCATTTTAAGTTCGCCAGCCCTGCGAGGCCAGCCCTAATTCCTAACTTTATAAGAGATAATATTTAAAGAGATTAAAAAAATTAGTTAAATTAGTTATTCGTAATAAGTATGTGTTAACTTCCTTAAATTATTCTTATTGAATCATGTACATTGAAACTACACTTGCGTAAAAATACCTTATAATTAATAGGAATATTTTTTAAAATACATTTTAAATTTAAGAGACAAAGTAGATTGAAATTTTATATTTAATATTGCTAACTAACTCTTATATTTAGGATCAGAGGCAATACATCTAAAACCATTCGTTCTATGATTCACTAAAATGTTGAAGTGGCTAGAATTCCAGTCCGAAACTAATTCGATAACATTGATGTTGCCGGTTGTTCTATTTTATGTTTGGTCTCTAACTTCATCAAGAGAGCAACACTGATTTAGTGATTTATTCCATGATATGCTCACACACACATACTACCAGTTGACTCCTTTGCCCCAGCATGTCTACAGGCCATGGGAACGTAGCAACATTATCTTTTTTTGTTAAAGCATAAGTATTCTCTTATTGGAGACAACCCTATTCGAGGTATTATCGGGTTCTAAATGTGAACATCCCTCCTAACAGGAATTCAAATTTTGGTTTTTCACATTGTAAGGGACTAACCCTTTCTACTAAACCAAATTAAAAAGAAAGAGCATAAAATTAAAGTCAAATTGAGACGCCTGCAGGCTTCACACACAGAGCAGAAGCCTGCATGTTTGATCGGTTGGACAGTGACAACGACGAGCTACTATTTGTCAACAAGACCTTATAATCCGATGTTTAAGAACTTATAAAAACATTTGACCCCCAACTAACCTGCCTTTCTTCAAGCTTTTTAGCCACGGTAAATTCTAAATAGTAGACTTCGCGTTAACAAGGAATGACCAACCTAAGAAGCATGCATGGCTGCCACGTAATGTTCTTTACACACACATTCTTGATGTTGCTGTATTAATTTGTGTCAGTAAAAGTTTAAGGAAACAAATCCATAATGGAATGCTCAAGATTTCGTAGACTACAAGTGTACAACAACACTCATTGATCATTGCTTGCTAAAAATTACAATATTATTCTATCATAAGAAGATATGTATGTATCTTGCATTGATGACTGGCCAAAAGTTCAGACTAAGTATGACTATAAAACAAAGGTTCTTTCAAGCTCATCCTGAACTTTGAACAACAGCTAGTACTACTGTTCCCAATGTCACACAATGATAAAACAAGCTAATTAACTAACTTGACCTGACTTTATTAGTTGACTTCCTGAGCCGCCAGTAACGCACCAGAGTTGGGCATTGAGCTGAGTCCGCTGTCATCTGTAGCGCCTTCAAGTTCAGATGTTATTGGGATGGTTTGCACCTCACCAGACATGTCTGAAGAATGGGCTGCTGATTGATCATCTTGCACCTCTTCCTTCTGAGCCACTGACTTGGGCCGTCTAATGGCTTCAACAGCCTCTGGCATTGCTACGGGAGGCGGCTGAGGAGGAACCCATGTGTGTTTCACTGGCTGCTGCTGACTAGATGGAGCACTGTAAGGCGCTGTGGCATGCTCATTGCCACTATCCATCTGACTGATTCTAACATTTTTCCTTTGCCACCAGGGAACTGGAGTGTCTCCATTCACTTCAATGGAGGCATCTTGAATCTTGGAACTCAAGTCTCCACCATTGACCTGAGATTGAAGCATTCGGGTATGGGTGCTCTGCACCTGACTAACCTCCCAAGGCTGCACAAGAGTGGAGACAAGTGATCAGTTTCACGTGTAGTTATCCGCTGGAAAGGAACGTTGAGAATTCTACGTGGTTTCTACTCCATAACAAAGAGATCCCATGAATTATGTTATGGGATTAATTAAAAGCTGCCTTAATATGGCTCCATTGCCCATGGCTCCTTTCTTATCAAATACATAGAACCTCACCATTACTCTGGCGATCCTGTCTCATCTTCAATTAAAACATAATATCACTGCTGAGTGATGACTAATTCAATCGAGAAATTTCCAAAGTAATATCCTTGATGGTCCGATTATTAGATATACTATCTTCACACGGTCATCACTCATCAATCAAACTGCCTCTGCCAGGCTATAAACCATAAATACTGCCCATGGCTATTCAGATAATTACTCTTCATAGATAAGCCATTGTAAAGTTCCGACACGTTACGTTACGAAAAGTAAAAATAATGTTATTTTCTTTTAAAAAAATCATAAACCTAATATGTTGAGAAATAAATATATTTGAGGAGGGGGGGGGGGAACCTTGGCTCTAGGTGCCATGCGAGGATTTGAAGGTTGTTGATTCGGATTGGGGGGCCGATCATCAATGTCCTGCATCAAAACCAGCACTATTTTAAAAAGGGAAAAAAGAAGAAGAAGAAGAAGAAGAAACAATAACAATGACCGGCAAAAAAATGCTAAACCCAATATTTAACAATCCCTATTACTAACCACATTTTCTAAGTACCCCTATTCCCGTTTATTTTATTCTATGTTACTTCAATCAACTAATTGTATTAAATCTATGATACAGAAATGAGGTAGAATAAAGTTAATGCACAAGTAGACTAATGCAGTGTAGAGGGTAGATAATATACTCTAATGTTAGAAGGCTTCTCCCCTCTCTGGATCATGGCCATTATCTGCAAAATATAACGAAAATAGTATTGGAAACTTTGCATACTAAAAGAATTACAACCTATATCCATTAAATCTCTCACATCAAAAATGAAAATAAAAAAAGAGCAACTAATCGTTGAGCTACTAAATTTTAGGCAGTTATCAGAGCTGAGGTACTCAACAGTCAACAGTCTTGATAGATGACAAGAACGACCAGAGCAGCTTTGCATGTCGAAAGTGCATTAGATTTTATTCTTTCCTTGGAAAATTCACATGACGGACAACACATCTTAAATCAATAAGCCTACTGGCAAATTTGATCTCCATCGTGAGCCCTAGAAGGCTTGACCTTGGGATTCTGAGGTCAATGTTTGTACCAAAACGAAAGGAAGAAGAATTTTTCATTGGAGGTAAAAAAGAGCCTAAGCTAAGTTTTAATTAAAACATTAAAAAATTAGGGAGAGGCTAAGGGAAGCCAAAAGGCTCAATTTAAAATTTGACGCCCATGCTAGAGTCATTGAAATTTCACAACAAATAAACATGGTTATGACTCCCGAGAACCAAACCTGCAAAGGTTTAATTTTCAAAATGTTTTCAACTAGTGTATTTAATCAAGGTACGTGGCATTGTAGGCCCACTATACAATATCAATATATTAGGCTGATCTGAGATATAAGATACTCCTCCGGTCCTAATTATAAGACCCAATTGACTTATTTGAGGAGATTAAGGAAGTAAGTTAAGTTGGTTATTTATAATAAATAAGTGTTGTTATTCCTAAAATATCCTTGCTAATTAAATATATTGGCTAAAACTATCATTACTAGAAGGATTATCTTGGAAAAAATGCATAAATATAAGAGAGAAAATGGATTGGGTCTTATAATTAGGACCAAATAAAAAGTCAAATTGGGTCTTATAATAAGGACCGGAGGAGTATAACTTTATATTGGAAATAACATTTTAGTATAGATACAAAACCTTTTCAATAACTCAGTCTGCAGAGCTAGTTGCATAACCTAATCCTGCATGCCTAATTAGCAGTGTTGACTTGATCATTTTCCAAAGCATGAGTAAAAAAAATACATAGTATTAAAAAAGAAAAAAATAATAAGAAGCTTGAATCTAGAGCCCAATTCCAAAGTACTTAGCATAAATTTCATTTTAGATTACCAAAACAGTTATTATTATCTTCAATTAATTGATTCAAAATGCCACGCATTTGGATGTTACCCCTTAAAGAAAAGGAGGCAAAAACAAAAAGACAAAAGGAAAAACAACATAATGACTTACCTCCATATATGACTTAGGATGAGGTGCAGCAGATGGTCTAGCAGAAGCAGGTGTTGATGAATAGCTCCCTGCAAATGACAATTTCATGATAGGTGAAATTTCAGAAAATCATTGGTTTGAAGGGGGGGAAAAAAGACAATTATACTTTAATTAATGTATCTAACCTGAATGCATGTTATAGTCCACCTTGCCATTTGCAATCAGTCTCTGCCCAGATGATAGGGGAAAAATATTACAGTCAAAACACAACTTATTTTAGGCAACTCAAACTAGGATAAGAGAAGGCATGCCTAAGTTTCACTAAAAATCCTTAAAAAAATAGCCACATATGCCTATATATTTCTGACCTTTGAACTTGCTTGAGTGACTCGGTGGTCATCTTGCTCCAAAAGAGTGGCTCCACTAGAAACTAGTTTTTTTGGCAGAACAGAAACAGATGATAATCAATAAAATCAATGTGCTAAAGCTTGGCCTGGAAGCGACCAAAATTTGGCCAGAGAGTAATAACAGATAAGCAAAAACTTTAGTGCGGAGCTTGGTAAAATCCCTATGAGATTTATATTCACAAGTTCTCCTATCACACAAACTTGTGCATTGCTGACAGATATGCCAACACAAGTGCAATTGATGAATTAAAAACCAAACTACTTGTTAAATCATATATTGTAGGTGGCATTGGTCATCTCATCCTAACAGACGAAGTACGCAATCCCAGTTCCAAGAGTACCTTCTAATCTTCTTATTTCATTAGTCAACAACTTCATTTCTTGTACTTGCTGATCTGCAAGGCTCACAAGTTCTCCAAAGTATCTTTTATCTGCAAAGTATAAGACCAGATGCAGAAGCAAAGAGAATCACTATCACAACTCAAAGATGTCATAATCAATGTGGAACCAGACAAGCAAATCTAAAAAATTATCCTAATTTATGTTGAATTAAAGCCACCTTCATTTTGTGAAAGCAGCATTTCCTGCCTTGCTTTTGCCACGTCCGCAGCTGCGGTGGCAGCAGCTTTTGCAGCCAGCGCTGCTTCTTCTACCAACGACTGTTTTGAGACTATTTTCTTCAATGTTTCATCATCTTCTGATACAACCTTGCGTATCCAAGATTTTAATCGAGGAAGAAATGACCTCTATAAAATAGCAATGGAGGCTCAGACCCAAAGAGAAAATATTTATGCATATAATAGTACATTAAATACACGAAAGGATATGAGTCACTAAAAAAGTGAACAGATCAATGCAAGATGCTTTTATGCCCTATGATACTAGCTATACAGAGGTCTCCAACAAATACCTTTATTAGTAAAGCTGTTCCAACACCTGAAGCAGAAAGAAATCCAATTGCTATGATGACTTGGGACCAGCGAAATCTGGGATATGAAACAGTTGTACTAGAAGTAGGTGCACCCTGCTGCAAACTCTGTGCCAGGGCTTGTTGCTGAACGTTTGATGATCCCTTCAGCTGCCCATCTGTGAATTTTACATGTCATGTAGGAAGGTAAGTGATGCAAGAATCGGTCCAGCCCTAGTTAAACAAAATGGATGCTTTCACTGGCAATCTAGCTGAACTAAGAAATGAAAGAAAAGAAACAGAAGCCCAACTGCTACTTCAATATTAGACCTTTCACCTTTATTTTCACCAGATGTCATCACATTTGGAGGCGAATCCTGTGATTTGCAGGGAAAGCAAGAATTAAAACAGAAGATCAAACCAAAGAAGAAAATAAATTGGCTGTGTTATACATGCTCAGGTGAAAGAAAATGTAGAAAAATGAGTAAGCTGACCAAATAACTAGCTTACCGGCACACGGCGAAAGGCTTCATCTATCTCCTCCTTCGTAAGGCCCTTCTTCTCCAGAAATGATCTCCTGTATATGACAGGAGAGCCTCTAACTTTTGGGTGTGATAGAAATTTCACGGCATTCTGCACTTGCTCTTCCCGCATAGGTTGTGAGTTAACAAATAGTGATGTTGAATTCTGTTTTACAGGCTCTTCTTGGGGTTGATCAACATTTGGTTGCATCGTTTCAGGACCTAAACCCACAGAAAGAAAACCACCAAACGAGTTTTATCATTTACTGCGGTTGGTATAACCTAAATCTTATTCAAAACATTCTGCCAGCACATCCAATCAGATATGACAACATTCAGCAAGACAAAAATGGAATAAAACATTGTAGGAAAGGCATATGATACTATTGGTAGTAAAATCAGCTGTCCTTCATACATACAATGTAAATGTTTCAGAATAAATTAAAGCTTTAGATTTATCATGCCAATTAAACATGTCTTTAAAATGATTTCCTTCCCAAAAGTTCTAATAAGACTTGAAATTCTCTATTCAGCTAATGAACGATGTGATGTTGAAATTTCCATCAGAAAGTCAATAAAGATAAGAAAATCACAAGGAAAATATGCTTTTATCTTGTAAAGAAGTTGGCAATGGGTACCCAAATATGCGAAGAATACAACAAAAAGAAGTTATTTTTAGCGTTAAAGTATAATTGGATAGACATGAAAGTTCTTGCAGAAAAGAATTATCAGAAAACGGGAAATTTGGCACTGAGATCAACATTAAAAATTTAGCTTGAAGACATAATACACGCATGAGACAACAATTATATGAATGAAATCATGTACTATTTACCAGACTTCTGTCCCAGTTTCTGAGCCCCTAAACAGCTGGTCAAATCATTCAACTCAGGACCTTCCAGAGTACTAGCTTAGAGAGAGGGCGAGAGACAGAAAATCATACCTGGGTTTCGAAGTTTATCGTCGGAAGTATCTGGAGGAGCCGCCGATTGGGTAGCCATGCTCACTTAGAGCAAATACGTATGTGTGTGTGTATTTCCTGGCAGCTGAAGAAGATTGAAGGATCAATAAGAAATTGGAGAAGAAAAAGGGTAGTTCGAGGTCTTGCTCCCCTGGTATCGTATGCAATGCTATCGTAGGCGAGGGGCGCTGGGGGCAGCCTCTGCTAAGGAGCAAGGACAACCAAACTGTGCAGATTTGCATATAATTGCACATCGACAACCCGTTGCCGATTACCATTGTTTTCTCTGGGTTAAATTACAAGTTTGTCCCAAAAATTTGCTCAGGAACATTTGCGCTCTTAAGTTTTTCTTGGGTTTAAAATTGTAATAATTTTGTCTTTATCTTGGAAAATGTTAGTGATTAATAAACGACTAATATTAGTAATTTTTTATTTGTCACCTATTGTAATGTAATGCTCATTTCAATATTGTTTTTTTGGGCTTGGTTTGAGTTTAATGACAATATAAAGACCAAAACTAAAACTTAATCTTTGTCTCTGTTTTAAATGAGTTTAGGTTTTTATCAGTAGATTGTTAACAAATTTTAATTTGAGTCCACATATTTAAAAGCATTAACTCAAACTAAGTTGTTATAAAGGTATAAATATAAAAAATTACAATTCAAAATTATAGAAACTAAAATTAAACTATAAACAACATTGATAGATAAATGATTATATATAACAAAATCAACAATAAAATATGCCGTTCAGAACCTGGGCCCGTAACAGATAGAAGTTTTTTTTTTTTTTTGATACATAACAGAAAGAAAAATATTGACTAATGATAAACAATACTCCTCCGGTCCTTATTATAAGACCCAATTTGACTTTTTATTTGGTCCTAATTATAAGACCCAATCCATTTTCTCTCTTATATTTATGCATTTTTTTCCAAGATAATCCTTCTAATAATGATAGTTTTAGCCAATATACTTAATTAGTAAGAATATTTTAGGAATAACAACACTCATTTATTATAAATAACCAACTTAACTTACTTCCTTAATCTCCTCAAATAAGTCAATTGGGTCTTATAATTAGGATCGGAAGAGTATTGGATACTGACAGGAGCCCGCTTGGTTCAATTGAATGGACTTATGTGCAGCCCAAAACTCCTGAACAATGACCTGGGCTTTCCTTCCTCTTTTCATTTTTGGATAATTTAATGTTAACCAAATGGGTAGCAAGAGCATAAGTTCATTCATGGCATGATGGACTTGACCCAACATTAAAATGAAAGGAGAACCCTATCTTTATCAGATTTATGTGATTTGGCAAAAAACAAAAAAAAAAAAAAACCCTCTTGTCATTCCATATGAATACTTACTTCAGAGAATTGAAAATTTGAAAGTTTAACCCACAGGAGTTTGGTCTAGCAGAATAGACTAGTCTCTTATAACATGACGAACCAAAGTTCAAATCCCTGCTGGAAGAAGTATTCACATTTAATGCCCGACAGTGCCTCAAGTAGGAGGATACCTATGATTTAGGGGGAAAAAATTGGAAGTTTAGTTTTTTTACCTAATGAAACGTGTAGGCGTTGGAGAGAGAGGAGAAATAGCATCGTGATTAGATTCCTTGCCATTCTAATAAAAACAAAAGGCACGTGAATTATATACAGAGTTTGAAAAATAAGGGGAAAAAACAAATCATCACCTACCACTGCAAAATCAATATGCTCCCCCACAAAATGCTTGGCATTGCATAACCTTCACGTTAAGTAATTGTGACTACATGGGATAATTTGATTTTTATTTTGGTTATAAATATAATACTCTAATTCATTTTGTTTTTTATATTATCTCTGGTCCTAATTATAAGGCCTCGTTTGTAAATTACAAACGAGGCCTTATAATTATTACAAACGAGGCCTTATAATTAGAACCGGAGATAGTAGTTATTTAGTTCTTTAAGGTAATCCTTGTAGTAGTTCCTTATGTTAAAGATTTCACCAAATGGTAGTTATAATTAAACATATTATTAGTAAAGGCATTCAGAAAAGATAACACATATTGATTACAAATAACTAACTTAACAAACTTTTTTAATTTATTCAAATTAGTCAACTAGCTCTTATATTAAAAATCAATAGTAGTATTAAATTTTTTTGCGGCATGTGCTACTAAGCATAATTTTAAGATCCGAAATTTTGTATCGTTCGTATAATCACAATTTCAGTGACCGTTAATTTAGTCATGCCGGATTATTCAATTTCAATGTTAAAGTTTACTAATATTGTGATGACCCATCACAAGACGTAATCCCAGCCACTAGCCCCTTTTTTTTAAAAGCCCTCCTTGTGTGGTCCTAAACTGACAACGAGCACGTTGTTCGCATGTGACTTTAGGCGCAGCCACACATCATTTTATCAAACCCCCTTCAAATAATTACCGCCTCTAATCTTTTGGATAACTAGTTAATTTATAAATATTACAAAACTAACGAATTTGTGTTGGTTTCTTCAAATACTCTCTTCAACTATATGTATTGAAATTATCTTTGATGGAAACTCATTCATATGTGCAATTAATCTAACGTGGTTTTAATGGCCACATATATGTGTACGCACAAGCATACATGTGCATTGCATCTATTTAATTCTAAAAAGCATACATTCTCATTTTTCACATGGTCCTTAGCTCACCTTTTAAAATATTAAGTTAATTCTTTTCTAAATCAAACTATGAAAGTTTAATTCTAGTGCTTGAAAGTAGTGTTTTTAGGATCGGACCGGACCGGGCGTTCTGGTCGATCTGCCGTCAATTGAAGATGAGGGCGACTAAAGCCATGTTTAAAAACCATCTTTGATGTTAAGCTGTTTTGAGTTGGCTTTTGAACTGAAAACCGCTATTAGCTCGGGAACCGGAACGGTTTTGGAGTAACCGGCTGGCCTAAGTTCTGCTTAAAATAACAGTCATCGGAGATGAAGGAGAAAGACGGACAAAGAAGAAAGACGAGGGAAGAGAAAAGAAATGCAACGCAATAGAAGAGAGAGAAAGCATCAAACCCATCTACTAACTACTGCAAATGAGTTTATCTTTTTCTAGAACTCGAAAAACGTGTTGTCATTAAAGAAATAATATATTATATTATCCGCGTTTTCATTGACTTTACTCTTCCACATCTACTCTTTTTCGTTCTTTTTTTTTTTGGTGAAGTCTGTTTTTTTTAGTTATATTTAGACATCTTGCAAACAAAATGTGTTTTTAACCTTTTTTTTTTCAAATTTGTTTTTTTTACTAAGATCATCTTTGCTTTTTTTTCACTCTTACGATCTTATTATATCTTTTTATAATAGGATATTCTCACACATGTTGAAATATTTGAAGTGCTAAAGTTTATCTTTTTCTAGAACTCGAAAAACGTGTTGTTATTAAAGAAATAATATATTATATTATCCGCGTTTTCATTGACTTTACTCTTCCACTTCTGCTCTTTTTAGTTCCTTTTTTTTTTTTGGTGAAGTCTGTTTTTTTTAGTTATATTTAGACATCTTGCAAACAAAATGTGTTTTTAACCTCTTTTTTTTCAAATTTTTTTTTTACCAAGATCATCTTTGCTTTTTTTCACTCTTACGATCTTATTATATCATTTTATAATAGGATATTCTCACACATGTTGAAATATTTGAAGTGCTAAACATTTTTAATACTATCTCATTTTTTATTTTACATATGTTATAATATAATTATAATTATAAACAAACTTAATTTATATTATTATGCATATATAAATATTTTTATTTAATTATTATGTCACCGGTTTGACCACCGATCCAACTGATCTGATTGAACGAACCATGACCCGCTAGGTTTTCCGGTTTGATATCTAGTCTAGCTTTTAAAACACTGCTTGAAAGAATGAATAGTCGCTAAAACAATATAATTGAGAAGGGAATTTATGAATGCTTTCAGATTCAAACCATTCTAACTTAACTTACTTTGAAAAAGGTCCATGACTCGAGTTTTATTAGCTTAAAATATTCAAACTAAATAAAAAGTCTTAAACATATAATCATTAATTATATGAATTGAAATATACAAGGAGACAGGGAAAATGACGCCACTGACTTATCCTGAACTTCATATATTTATTCTTAAACCCATCGTCACACTAAGTACAAGTGGACCGGAGAGCATACCCCGTGAAAAATCTGTTAAAATTAAGAACACGTTTTCTGTTAAGATTAATAATTTTTAGGTTTGATTAAAAAAAAAAAAGAAGGGGGATTATATTTCTAGATTATAAATAGGACATGCATGCAGGCAATGGGATGTGTGCAACGCTAGGTGTCTCTCTGAGTATTCTTACATATTCTTGTTTACATTTAGTCATTTACAGGTATCTACCTCCATATCCAGAAAAACTCATTCTATAGCGCTCATCTACCATTAATGAAAAATTTACCTTCTTAAATTTATGAAACCTCTGATCCTTATACAATTTCTACTCTCTCTCTCTCTCTCTCTATATATATATATATCAAGTTTGTTGTTATTCATAGTTTTCAGCTTTCATGCTTAAATTTGTTTTACTAGTTGAGAAGGGTTTAATTGGATGCATGGATTTTAATTTCAGGTGTAACTATGGCCAAGCAGTCACCCGAATCAGCCATGGAAGAGCTGAAGAAATTTCTCAGGTGAAAATTATAGTAAACGCATGGACGTACACTAGAATGCATCTAATATGATATATACATATATATGAGTGTGTGTGTGTGTGTGTGTGATTTATAGTTGTGATTGGGACGTTGCAGAGAAAAAGAAGATTTGAAGGATGAGGCAACCGAAAAGATCATGAACCTAATAGCTGAGCTGCAGGGAAAAGCAGATGATCTGCGTCCTAATGATCCTGCTGTTCAAAAGATCATATCTGGCTTTTGTGACTTCAAATTCAACACATTCGAGTAAATTAATTAACCTCAATATGTATTTACTATATAGTTCTCTTATGACCGGCATTTCCATTTTTTAATAATTAAATCACGTATATGTATATTAAATTGCAGCAAGAACCCAGATCTGTTCAACGAACTCGCCAAAGGCCAAAGCCCCAAGGTGAAGAATTACTAGTAATATTTACTGGATCTGGCTATATATTTCTCGTTGTTGTTTCATATCGTTATTTCATGTGTTTCTGTCCTTTTAATCTGAGTGGACGTTGTGTGGTGGTAGTTTCTGGTGTTTGCATGCTCAGACTCACGAGTGAGCCCCGATCTGATCCTAAACTTCCAACCAGGAGAAGCTTTCATGGTCCGCAACATTGCTAACATGGTCCCTCCGTACGAGGTCATCTTTTTATCAATTCATTCTCTCTCCCTCCCTCCCTCCCTCTCTGTCTATATATAATATAACTCAATTGCATCAAATTACGAATATTATTAATTATTTCTTCCGGTCACATGAGAAAAAGTTTTAACGTTGTTCTATTGGACCAATATGCAGCTAAGGGACAACGGAGTTGGTGCAGTCCTTGAATATGGTATCACGGCACTTGAGGTGCAGACAGATTATTCATAAGACATATATATATATAGCTCAATATCACGATGCTAAACTGTTTTAGTCCTAATTAAAGACAAAACTGGTTAATTAAGAATGGGAAACTGTAATGATTTGACAGATACCAAACATTCTGGTGATTGGGCACAGCAAGTGTGGCGGAATCAAAAGGCTTATGGAACATCCAGAGGATGGCTCTCCTCCCTTGTAAGTCTAAAGCCTTGAACTATATTTGGCTAAACCATTGATCAAACGGCGATTCAAAACCTATCATTACGCTTTGAGTTCATCTAACGTGTTTGTTATTAGAATTTTACCTCAACGTTATATATGTACACTTTTAATTCATTTTTCAATTTATGGATGAGGGAATTAAGTAATACATTCTAATATGTACGTGGGTGCAGTGAATTCATAGACGAGTGGGTGAAAATTGGTTTACCCGCCAAAGATAAGGTGAAGAGCGAACACGACCCCGATACGCCTATGGAAGTCTTGTGCAAATACTGTGAAAAGGTCAGCTAATTAATTATGTAATTTCATTTACATATATATATGTATATACCTAATGAAGTTGTGAACAATAATATAATGAAGAAGAAGTTTTATATATATGGGATCTTGCATGATATAATGGCAGGAGTCGGTGAATAACTCGTTGGCGAATCTGCTGACATATCCATATGTGAAGATGAACAATTTGGCATTGATGGGAGGATACTATGACTTTGTGAAAGGACAGTTCAAGCTTTGGAAGTACCATTCTCATCACAGCACTGAACCCATTATTATCCCTGCCCCATTCCAACCCATTTCTCTCTTAGATTAATGCCCATTCACTTCATCAACTTATTGTGTGCCTTTTGAATGGAGTAATATTTTACGGTTTGTAATTTGTTTCCAAATAATCTGTTCATGTCCGCTTTCGCTTTTGTACGTACCGTCCCAAATTAATGAATAAAATTGATCCATGTGGTTATCTCTTAACTTTTCCTGTGATTTAATGTTTCATGGCCAATCTAATTTCCGAAACAAAGGCAGAACATCGCAAACTTGATTCTGGGTTTGATTAAGACCCGAGTTGTCCCAATTGAATGCGCTAATTGGTAGCTCAAAAAAGTTCAGTCATAATGAGTTTCGGTCATTTCTGCCCACCTAACACGTGGAAGAGGATACTCTCAGCGTCCTCTTCCCCTCAGCGTCCCTCAGCGTCCAAATCGCACCCGTTAAAATTAATCTAGCACCGCTCATATTACATCACATCATGATGCTATTAAAATTTAAAAATTAGAAATAAATCCCAATTATAGTGTAAATTTGTTTACTAGCTTTCAGCTAGGAGTTTTTTTTACCATGAAATATCCAGTTTTTTTCACCTGCCTCATTTTAGCTAGAGAATTTATGAGAGGTACAAACTCTAGATAACCATAAAGAATGAAACAACTATCAAATATTTATATATAATTTTTTGGACTCATTTATCTGAAATTGGAAGATTTATCCAAGTTCAATCTTATGCAAATTAAGGCTTTTTTTTTTTTAAATCGAGACAAACCCCTTCATATATTTACTTCTTATACTTTAAAATCATTTTTAAAATCATATTTTGGTTTTCATTCAAACACTTTCAAATTGGACAAGACTTTTTTTTAATTTTTAATTAAAATACTTTATGGCATAACTTTGCCTTTTTTTGTAGTCTTATGTGACTCAATTCATATTAATTTAGACTCTTCATAAACTTTACGGTCAAAATAAATATATTCAAGAAATTAGGTGTTGCACTCAAAAAATTTTTAAAAAAATAGTTGATTTTTGAAAAAGCAATTTTATAGCATTAATTACATTTATTTTACATTTTTAATAGACTGATGATGTGGCATATCGTGAGCTCTTAGATGAATCTGATAGTAGGCATTGGACACAGACGCTCAGGGACGCTGCCGCTGAGAGAATCCGGACCCCACCCAACACATGGAGTTGAGGGGAAAGGAGAGTCAGCAACTTTTCAAATTGCCACATTCAATGGATTTTGAATTTTATCTTGCAATAAAAGTTACTATTAAATTTCCATATGAACTTAGTTGATCAGACGTAAGAATGAGATGATATATATGAGGTGATGGGCAACGAATAAGATAATAGAGATGGGACTACGTGGACGAGAGAAAAAATATTATTGTATCTTGAGAATGTTCTGGCTTTTGTGTAAGTTAATTATCTCTTAGAATATATTATATTGTTAAATTTTCAAAAGATCACATTAAATGTGGGGACGAACCGTTGGCAAAAAAAAAAAACGTGGGAACAATCGATGGACTATATTAAGGGAAGTAAATTTATCACAACACATATTTGTTGATTGCTGGGAGGGGAAAAAAAAAAAAGAACAGAGAGATTTTAGTTAATTATCTTAATTTAATATAAATGATAAGAATGAAATGGAGTATAAGGAAAAGCGTATAATTTTAGAGGCTTCTAAGAGAACAATATATTTACATATATATGTCTTCGGTGTCTTAGTTAAGAGAAATCAGATTTTCTCTTTACTTTGGGCACGGTCAGACTAATCTGTATTGAGTGTAATTAGTTAAATGTTTTAAGTTAGATACACATGTAATTCATCAAGCGAGGTGGATCAAACATTAAAAAAGTGAGGATTATATTAATGGTTTTCTGGTCTAGTAAACTTTTTGTCATAGAGGGGGGTGGAAAAAGAGAAGAAAGGACAGCATTATTTGGTTAAATTTGAGCCGTTTGTTACCTAAAATTTTGTCTCTTTATCACCTAATATTCACGCATCTACATATATACGCATTCAACTATAAACTCCACATTGTTCCTAAACAATTTTTCCGTTAGACTCTACCTTCTATCATTCATGCTCTCTCTCTCTCTCTCTCTCTCATGGCTTACTTAAGTAAATATGTAAACAGAAACTTTGCTTTACATAATGATTACAATTTCCAAAATTAGTTAGTATCCGATGTAATATCAAAGTGATGGTCAATTATATTTCATTCTGCGTTACTTTTTTCGATGCAAATTAATTAGTTTTAGTTTCTGTCATACATGCATTCTTTATTTGTCAGCTAATCTCTATAAAATACATGAGAAGAGTTTCCAAGTTTCATATATATGTTACCAATCTAAACCTTTCAAATTAGATTTGATATTTACCATACAACAAATATAATTACTTAATACTCCTCCAGTTCTAAATATAAAATCCACTTTGTAGCTGCTACAAAGTGGGTCTTATATTAGAATTGGAGGAGTATTAATCATTATCTCACAAAACACGTATCTTTTTCCAAAACTTTGGCTTAATTTAAATGAAGCTAGATGTGATCAAGTTTCATATGCTGTATAAAGTATGGGACATGAGTTATATTATTTATTCTTTATGATATGAGTGGTGTGATTTGCTATAAATTCAATTTATGTTGATAATGATCTGACATTTCAAATATAAACTTTCTTCATCTTCTTATAAGGATAAAAAAAAATAAATCAGTCGAAAATTGTTGTGAGTTAACGGTGGAAAAAAATTTCATATGAAATATTGAGTTAAGAAATATGCATATAAATGATTAAAAAACAAAAAGCCATAAACTTAATGATTGAGTTGTATGATTAAGATATATATGCTGTCTTCTCCATGCGAGCAGCATGCTCCAAAGAAATAAATAAAAAACAAAAGATTAACTAGCTAAAAGAGATTCTTCCATATCAAACATATATAGCCTAGTTACTTTTGAAATTTGAGTCCCTATCTTCTCTGCTTGATTGCAAAAGGACAACGAAATGGTTTTATTTTCAAGGATCCATCAAAAAATTTTGACACTATATGGTAGACATCTATTTATCGTTCAAATGAATAACCCATGTACGTACTGTTAGCGTTCTGAACGTGAGTTGGTCTCATGTTTCTGCATAATATTTACATTACATGTGCCGTTTTTTATCTTGTTAAAACATTTCATGTGCCCTTTATTCTGTGGTTCTTGGTCTACTCTGCATCCTCATTATCTAAGAACATACAAGGTCGTGAAAAAGACATTCACCGTAACCTTACGTATTCTTTTCAAACACATCATCATACTGATCCATGAGAACGAGTGAACCAGGAATTATCCTCGTGGAAACTCTGCTAAAAATACTTTTTTTTAAAATATTAGAATAAGTAATAATTTTCAGCTATAAATAGGACATGTATTATGGAAAGCACTGCAATGTGTGCAAGCTAGCTTCTTAATTATCCACTTTAATTCGGTGTCCCTCAGTGCTCTAGTTTTCTCGTTTCGTACTGCAAATAGGGTATGTATCTACTCTTCTATACCCAGAAAAGTTCTTGCAGCTATCAGAACTTTTTGTGTCACTTGATCAAAAAAACCATTCATCATTACGAAATTGACGAAACTGGAGCATTATTTTCTAGCTAGTTGTCAGTTCCCCTTTTTGAGTGAACGGAGCTAGAACTCCATGGAATATTAGGCTTCTGATAATTAGGCATGTGTAAATCTATTACTTATCAGGTTAAGTGTTGTTACCGTGCATTTTAATCCACAGTTCTGACTTCAGGTGGAAATATGACTAAGAAGCAGTCCTCCGAGTTGGCCATCGAAGAGCTTAAGAAGCTTGTCAGGTGAAAACATATATACATACACACATAATATATACTTCTACATAACCTGTGCTTAACATGGACTGGGAAACATAAATAGTAATAGATTCACACACTCATTGTTAGCGTTATAATGATTATAATAATGAAGCGTGTGTGTGTGTTTCAGAGAAAAGGAAGAATTGGAGGGTGTGGCGGCGGAAAAGATCGGCAAGCTAATAGCTGAGCTGCAGGGAATCCACCTGGATCCATTAGACGATCCGGCTGTCGATAGGATCAACATCGGCTTCAGCCACTTCAAGTTCAACATATTCGAGTAAATTAACATATGTTAATCACCATTTAAATCTCACTGTACACTGTTTCTCTTCTAGCTTGCTAACTTGTTTAATTTGTGTGGATGTAATTTATCAAATGGCAGCAAGAACCCAGGTCTGTTCCAGGAACTTACCCAAGGTCAGAGCCCCCAGGTAACTAAATTAACCACACTAATTATATTCTGTCTTTATACTTTCATTTCGTGTGTTTCTGTCGTTTTAATCTGATATTATGGTGTGTGTTTGTGTGTGCGTGTGGGGGTGGTAGTTCCTGGTGTTTGCATGCTCAGACTCACGAGTGAGCCCCGATCTGATCCTAAACTTCCAACCAGGAGAAGCTTTCATGGTTCGCAACATTGCTAACATGGTCCCTCCTTTCGATCAGGTCATCTCTTTTGTTAATTCATTCTGTGTTTGACTGTTTGTAAATATACACTCACACTGAGCTCGTTTCAATTAAATTATTAAGAATATTTTGATCATTTCCTGATTCCTCTGCGGGAGAAAGGTTTTGACGTTGTCCTGGTGGACCTACAGCTTAGGTACGGTGGAGTTGGTGCAGTCCTTGAATATGGTATCACAGCCCTCAAGGTGCACATATATAGAGCTCAACATCACAATGTTAAACTGTTTTGGTCGTGAATATAAAAGTAATTAAGAATGGGAAACAATGATTTGACAGATACCAAACATTCTGGTGATTGGGCACAGCAGGTGTGGTGGAATCAAAAGGCTCATGGAGCATCCAGAGGATAACTCTCCTCCCTTGTAAGTCTAAACCATTTGATGAAAAAGGCAAATCAAAACCTGACATTTTAAGCTTTGAATTCTTATTTGTGTAAGTGTGGCGGTGCAGTGACTTCATAGATGAGTGGGTGAAAATTGGTTTACCCGCCAAAATCAAGGTGAAGAGCGAACACGATCCCAGCAATACAAGTTTCGAAGAGTTATGCAAATTCTGTGAGAAGGTCAGTTCACTTAATTTTCATTCCATTACTCTAAAGCTGAAGTAATTAAAACGTGTGTGTGTGTGTGTGTGTGTGTGTGAATGAGGAGGAATATGGAACTAAGATGAGAAGATGATGGGTGCTGTGAGTTTGCAGGAATCGGTGAACAACTCGTTGGTGAACCTGCAGACGTATCCATATGTGCAGAGAGAGATGAGGAAGAACAAGATGGGACTGTACGGAGGGTACTATGACTTCGTGAAAGGAGAGTTCAAGCTGTGGAAGTATGACGCTCACGTGACAGAACCCATTACGCTCCCAATGGTTCCAGGCCCGCCTCCCCGTCCGCCATTCGGGATCATTCAGCCGCCTGTTGGGATTGAGCCAGCTTCTTCCAAGTGACCATCCTTGCTTGCTCTTCTCTCTTAATTACTTCTTGTTTACTTCCACCTGTTTCCTTTGCTTTCTGTGCCTTTAATTTGTAGTTTTTCCTCGCATTTTAATTACCCCCCCCCCTCCTTATGTTGTTATGTCTTGTTAATAAATGTCGTGTGCCTTGCCTTTGTACCTCTCGTGAAATATCAAATAAAGTTGATCCCAACTCTGTTTTCATTCTCTCAGCATTTTCATAGTTTATTAGTGGCGTCCTAACTTAAAAGGTAACTGTTTGATATAAAAATAGAATTTTTTTTTATGGGCTTAATGCTGACTACTCATCTGGTCCTATTTATAAGGCACTTTCAGCATATTTCACACAGACAAAAAAAAATCTTAAAATTCATTAACTCTCATTTAAAATTTAATAACTTTCTAACTTTATCCCTATTTAATATACATTATACTTTATATAAACAAAGTCAACATAATAATAAATGAGAGGTAAATTTGTATATCTATACAAAAAAATTTCTCAATACCCTATAAATAAGACCAAAAAATACCTTCTCTCTTTGTCCTATAAATAGGACCAGAGGAGTATTTTTTAAATATTATTTTTTAACATACATTAATTTGTTTGTTTTTTATAATATTCCAGAATGAATTAAAGTTCAATTCATTGATTGAACAAATTATCGCATCTACAAGGCAATAATTGAAAATAGCGGAGCAAAAATTTGGAAAAGACAAACTGGTTCCGATGACATGGAGCTACTTTCATGAGTTATGCCAGTCAATAAACGGATATGGAATGATTTGTCATTGCATTATTGGGAAAAGAAAACGCTAACAAGATTCTTCCCATGTGCTTTCCGTTCGACAAGAGAAAAAGTCCCAGAACAGGAAGCCGAAAGCATATTTAGAACAGAAGAATGAGAAGCAAGAGATTAAACACGTTTATAAAGATGGGTTTGCCAGACAAGAACGAGCATGTCAAACCTTAACGACAGCCTCCTAGGAAGAACAGAAAAGGAACATGAAGCCATGAAATAAATTTAGGCTACGTTTGGATCTCCGTTGCAGATGAAAAAAACATATGAGAAAGTGTGCAACTGATTTTTGTGGCTTAATTATTGTCGCTCAGAAGATTGTTTGAATGGGGTTTCTTTTTTAACTGACTTATAAAAAAAAGTAACTTTTCTGACTGATTTTTCCAACGCAATCTGGATCAACTTTTCTAACTGACTTATAGAACAATTGTGCAGAGCTTACGATCTAATTAGTTATGTAATTTCATTTACTTTAATTAGAAACCAAATGAATTTTAATTTATATTCATGTTTATCTGTTAGGTATATTTAATTAATTATCTACAATGTATTTTTAAATTTTTCTCCGTAGTAAATATTTTTATTTTATAATGTGACAAATAAACTATTTATATTTTATCATAATAATTTTATATTTTTTTTAAAAACTATTATCACATTAAAAACATAAAATTTTAAACACTACTATTTAATAAAATCTATGTCCTTTTTAGTTATTTTATAACTAAACTAATTTTTTTATTAATCATCCAAATAACTTTTAACTTTTTTAACTAACTTTTTATAAATACCTATCCAAACATAAATCACATTACACTAACTGACTTTTACTCTAATTTCAGTTACAAAAGTCAATTAGAATAGAAGTCAGTTTTACCTAACACTAATCCAAACACACTTTTAATAACTGAAAAGTTGGTTTAATTTCACAGGACAAAAGCCCTCTTGGACTTCCGAGAGACGCATAACATTTACTGAAACCCTTCAAATCCTGCTTTTACTTTTACTTCATAAGCTTGGGCCCTGGTGGAGTGGTGGTCCTCCTCCACCACGCTGCAACAACTTCTATGATTCTTGAACCTCTCATTCTTCATCTGCTTGGGCCCTGGCATAGTGGTGATTCTGAATATCTCATTCTCCACCTTCTTCAATTTTACTGTCACGCTTTCTCAGATTCTATATATGCCAATTCATAAAACATCCAATGCCTAAAAAACAAAGCTAACGACGAGCGTGTTCAAATCAACAAGACCTCATAGAAATTGTGCGCACAAAGCAAGACGCCCCAATTATTATTAGAAAAAGCAGAACTATATATATATATATGGGGGATGGGGACTAAAAGTCTCAGCTTTTAGCTGTGTAGCCAAATCTATAAGAATATATTGACGCATCAGCAATCGAAGTGTTCAAACAATGAGCATATCGGAAGACCATGCATAATTTACATCGTATCATACAAGAATATATATCTTTAAATAAAATATGGTACAAATCATTACCCCCATCGGTCATTTCATATCTCCTCAATAATTGAATTTCACAACCTGTTCATCTGTGTTGTAAAGGCATTATATTTCTCTCTGTGCCCTAGCTAGCCATCCTCATGACAAAATTGTTTAGAGAATAAACATTGGAATCAAGGAGGCGCTCCAGTGATATGGATTTTCTGCTCCGGACTCTGCCTGCTTCCTTCAACAATTCACTCAACCTTCTTTTCTCATCATATACATCAGGATTTGCAGTCCCAAGTTTTTCCTCCCTCAAACTTACAACGTACTCCAGAATTTCAATTGCATCATCCAGCCTGAAATAAACATCATACACAGAGGACCAGTGAGTTCCATCATCTGTATTAATACAATTATCCCTCAAAGCCAGTCATTTGGTAGGATCTGTTCTTTTCTGGAACGCTAGTGACACAGGTTTCATGAGGTATATCAGAAAATAAAACCTTGAATCTTGCAGGTTGATTCAGCAGTAAAAATCGTTAGTTGACTGAAGAAATCAAATGATACAGGCATGTACCTAGTCATAACGCTTCATAAGAGACCTAACACCATGCAATAATATAAAGAACATAAAAGCCTACTTCAGTTACTTAACCACGCGTAAGACTCAAAGTGCTCAAGATGCCTAAATGATGAAGGGCATTTTACAGGTGGAAGAAGGTATGTTACAACAAGAAAAAGAACAAAAAAGTGAATACCTGCCAAGTGCATCATATGTGCCGGCAAGATTGCTATACACGCCAAGCGTTTCAGGGTGATATGGCCCATACTCTTGTTCCAAAATATCCTTTGCCTCTTCAAACAATTCTGCAGCCTCACTTAGGGCATAACGCTGCACACAGGAAAGTCCCATTTGATTAAGAGCAATACCAAAGAAGGCTGATTTCTTCTCTCCAATAGCACGGAGCTTTGAGATAGCATTCTTGAAAGCATTATAAGATTCAGCATAGTCCCCTATAATGTAGCACAAGACCCCCATCTGAGCTTCAATTCCTGCTATTGTGCTCTGCTGACCAGGGGCATCGTTATATATACCCAATGCCTTCTTCAGCAAATTGAGGGCCTGTTTATGTTCATTCATTGACTCATAGATAGCGGCAACATCAGTAAGACCACTTGCAATATCCTCTAGAAGGACTCCAGGAAGAGGCTTTTCATAGATTTCAAGTGCATCCTCACAGTAAGATTTGGATTCCGTTATCTTCCCTGTCCTCTTACACAAGTCAGCTAAACGTACAAAAACCAAAGCCACAGCTGGATGATTCTCTCCTTTGCTGGCCTTGAAGGCTGTAAGTGCTTTTTGGTAAGCAAAATCAGCTTCATCGTATCGACACAAGGATAGGTACGTGTCTCCAATGCTACAATCAACGGATGCCACTTCTGCTTCTTGTCCATTTGCTACCATTGCCATGCTTGCTAAAACAAGATGCTCCAGAGCCGCTTCATGCTTTCCCTTTGTTTCGCATATAAGGCCCATGAGCCTCCTATCAGCTGCTTCTTCAAGAGAAGGAAGTGAATCTCTTGCTTTATGAATGTCCAAAGCCATTTGGCATAGCCTCTCAGCCTCGTCAAATTGCAACGCTTGAACATGAGCTTCAGCCATATACCGACAAGTTTCACCAACTCTCTGATCTGTTTCTCCCAAAATCTGTTTCTGGACTTCCAAACCTCTGGTGTAGTACGTAATTGCATTCTCAAGCTGGCCCAGCATTGCATAGGTGTCACCCAGTTGCATCAGACCAGCAAATTTAGCCAGGGCATGCTCCTCGCCTTCCTCAACAACAGGAATGTCAACAGAGCGCTCCAGGACTGGAATCGCATCACTGTATTGACCCAAGCTACAGTATATTGCTGCTATAACGTGTAAGCTCATAACAAGGTCCAAACTTGGTTTGTCACCAGCGTACTTCTCAAACACTTTTGTAGCTCGAAGAGCTAATTCAAGAGCTTTATGCGGATTATCCCCTGATGACATCTGATCCGCTGCCTGCTTAAGCAAAACTGGACCCATCTCTGGCTTATCTGATGCTGGTTCAACTAAATTCTTGGCACGACTCTGTGACACTGACCTTCCAGCAGGAGGAGCATTTTGTGATTTCTTCGAGCCAACAACTCCTGGGCTTTGTTTTTTCAGAGGCTTATCATTCTTTCTCTCAACAGAAGGCTTCACAGGAGGACTTTTGACTCTGGGTTTTGATTTTAATGCTGTCTTGGATTGCAATTTTGAAGTGGATGGTTTGGTTGGTTTCTCAGAAGTGCCAGAGCTTGTACTGGCAGGTTGAATCTCATTCACATTGTCCACCTTCCTATCATTCGACGAACTACCCTTTCTAGAAGATGATTCACTAATTCCATCACCACCTTGCTTTTCCTCCATTTCCTCTTCCATTATCTCCACCTCCCTCATCTTCCCCCCAACTAGATGATGCAATTCTGAATCAATCCTAGACTCATCAACATCAGATCCAAAACTTTGCCTTGAAGGTGACCGATCAGAACTTCGCATATCATACACATTTTCATAAAGCTGGTCGATAGAGGTCTCAACGGCACCATCACCACCTGTACTCTCTGGATGTTGTGACTCAATTGGAGTAGAGCCCTCCTTAGAGTTAGAGGAGGAAGGATTCATATTCCTTTCATTTGCCTTCCCCTCATCAGTAACTCCGTTATCGGTTATTCCCGGCATCTCTAATCCCTTTAGGAACCAAAGTTACCGGGCTGGGACAACTAATATCAAGCAGATAATCTACAAGAATTAAAAAAGCTAGTCACAACAGATCCAACCAACAGAGACCAATGATCCTGAAAAACAAAGAGAAGCATGATTATCGAAACATAGATGTCCGAATAAATTTATGTTTATTGTAATGTGGTAGTAAAAAAAAAAAAAAAAAAGGAGCTTTGTCAAGGCATTATGTATGCAAAGTCATGATCATTCAAAGTACAAGCATGAAAAAATCAGGCCAAAAAGCATTATTGAAAAGGTCAAAGCTCTCCATATTTTGCCTTTTCTGTTTCCCTCCTATCCAGAATAATCAGAGGAAACCCATAGGATCTCCGATGATGAGTTTAAATATAATCATGAGGAATTCAGACAAACAGAAATTACTGTATTATGCATAACGAACCTTAGCTCGATTGACACGAAACACAAACCCATAGAGAACGAAAGGAGATATTTCCTAGAAAGAAATCGTTCCAGAACTCTAAAGATGATAAAACAGGAAGCAAATATAGAAAGAGTAAAATGAATAAAGAGTCTTTTTCCTTTTTGCGTTTTCCTTTTGATTGGACGAGAGCAGCAAATGAATTGGAAGAAAACAGGGGAATTGCAAAAAAGCGAAGAAATAGGAAACCATACCTTTATAATCATTAACGAACCATGAAGATGAGAACCAGATGGCTTTGTCCTCCCGTTCTCTGAGAGAGATAGAAGGAGAGATAAAAAGGAGTTTATTTATAGAAAAGAGCCATAGGAAGAAAAATTCCACCATTTGGGTGAGATGCATATATTAGCCTGGGGCGATAATGAAACAGAGGACTAAGGCTATGGGTTTAAGAAAAAGAATGGGGGCAAAATGGGGAATTCAAAGGGGATGAGCGTGGAATTAAGGGCTGAAAATGATAAAATGGGAGAAAGTTTAGCAGGCTCGGAATGTCAGAGAGGACGGCGACGTCGCGCCTGCTGGCGCGGGACTGCAACTGCCGAGGTTTATTCTGTCTGTATTTGGTCCTTGTCAACACGCTGGCAGCATGCCACGTGGCATCGTGTTTGTTTAAGGACAATTATGCCACCGGCAAATGAGTAAAGACAAATGCGGACGCTTTCCCCTCTGTTCTTCGCTTATTCCTATTTAACTGTGTTTGGAATGACCAGAAACATCAGCGACAGAGACAGACGCTCCCTCTCTTAAAATTAATTTAGTCTTTTTATAATTGTACACCTGTCCGACTCAGTTTTGACAATAGAAATTAATTTTACATGACATACTTATAAAATAAAAAAAATTATGAACGTAAAAACTTATTTAATAACTAAATTTATTCATCCTACGTTAGTACTGCTTCTAATCCTTAATATGAGGGTTAGTTATTAATTTGATTAGATTAAAAAAAATAATTAAGTTAGTTATTTTGTAATAAATAAATACTATTTTTTCTAAAATATACTTATTAACCAAGTATATTTACTAAAACTATTATTATTATAAAGATTACCTTAAAAAATGGATAAATATTAGATTATTTAAGGGATGGCGGCACGTTTAAATTTATTTAGTTATAGTTGTGATACCGTTGGTGTATAAATGGATACAGTGTATGTGCAAAAGGATGCCAAAAGAGTTCGGCGAAAGCTAAAATTGCTAACAAAAACTGGTGCAGTTTGAGTTTGCGAATCTCTCTAAACATCAACCATCTTAGTATTTTTACCAGTTGGGCATGTTTAACTAAAAAAATATTTAGATAACCTTATAATCACTTTTTAAAAATATTTTTTTAGAAATCAAAATAAATTTCTCTATATATTTACTTTGTATACTATAAAAACACTTCTGAAATCATAATTTTGTTCTTACCCAGACACTTTCTAAGTACAAAGCACTTCCTTCCTTTCGGTATTATTTGTGAGAATTAGCTATAAATGGTTTTGTTTTTAATCCTAAAATAATATCTTAATTTTTTTATTTTTCATATTTAATATTTTTTTAAAACAACAATACTTAGATTATATTTCTCTTGTAAAAAAAAAATCATACTTTTTATATCTATTATATTAAATTTTCTGATTAGATATTAAAGTGCGTATTGTGATGTCATTAAAAATTGAAGGAGCGTCATGAAGTTGGGGTGGGGGATGGGACATTGAATGAAGACTGCGATAGAGCACGTGGGGGAGAAATAATTGTAGGGACCCTGTCAAGGCTTGGACCCGTCTCTCTTAAAAGCGCTTTCGTCAGCTTCGCTTCTTGGCATTTCTTCACACATAATTTTTACCCGTTTTCTTTTTTTAGTGATAATTTTTACCCATTTTTAGATCCTATTCAAATTTGGTTCCACCCATTGATCCGGCTTCCATGCTTTTTCCAAATAATGTGTTCCTTATATTTCTGCGTCAATTTTGTAAGTGGAATAATAGGACCACCGCAATTTTGCCGAAAACTTCAAATGCGTGCACGCTAGTTAAGTAACTGAGAAGGCTGTTTATTATGGAAAGTGTTACTTTATGATATCATTATCATAATGTAAATGAATGCAGAAAGGAGGCCCACTCGTCATTTAACTTTAAGGATTAATATATAATTTTTACTCTTTCAAGTTTTCTTATTTTCTAGTTTTAAATTATAGGTTTTGATTACTCAATTTTTTTCATATTATTTTAACTTTGATTCCATTTTGGAGAATCACTCAATAATAAAGGGAAAAAGTGAAGGCAAACAGTGCTTTTCCTTACACTGGGGTCTCCATCTTTCATGGAGTTATCTGGCAACAGTATTCATGGCAACAATCACATGATTGTGGTGTAAAATACTCCCTCCGTTTCTTATTATAAGAGACAAATAACTGAATTACGTTGATAAAAAAAACAGTTAAAATTAGTTAAGAACAATCAATGTGTAAAAAGTATAATTTTTTCTTCTAAAAATGCCCTCATTAATAAGGAGAGAGAATATAAGAGAGAACAATTAAATTATTAAAAGAAAGAGAAGTGGGAGGGAGAGAAAGTGTGAATTGGAGACAAAATAAATATGGGTAAAATAGGAAATCAACACAAAAAAATAGAGACAACTTTTAAGTGTCTCTTATATATAGGAACATGCTATAAGCATCAAATGTCTCTTATAATAAGGAACGGAGGGAGTAATAAAAAACATCAACGAACAGGTTGTTAATAGAGTTACTTAAAGGAAAAATTACAAATAAAAACCCTCCAATATATAACAATAGCAATGAGGGACCTTGAATTTGAAAAATAGCTGGAATGGACCGGATTGCAAATATGAAATATTGGTTAAAAGACCAAAACGTCCTTCTGCTTTTCATATCCTATTCCCATATCCATCTCTCTCAATTTCTTTTGCAATCTCCATTTTCATCTGCTCCATCCTCACAAACCCACATTCTAAAACTTTAATTGCATCCACCATCTCTCTCACTAGATTCCTCTCTCTTTCTCTCTCTCACCCATAATGATGAAGATGATAAGGCTCGTTATTAATCAACTGGAAGTTGCTTTTCACTAAAAACAAAAACCCAATATCTATTCAATGCTTCTCGTAACTTTGATTATGAGCTGTGGGCAGTAACTAAAGGACACGATTCATTCACTCGATCGTGAGAAATAGTACACCACCTAATGATATTAGGAACTTGGATCCATCGTCACAAACCCACCTTCTATGGATGGCTGAGAAGTGAGAACTATTATATAAGATCAACTAATGATATTTATGCTGAATAGAAATGGTATGCCACCTATTTAGGATTTGAATGTAAATTGATTGGGAGCAACATTGTGATGAAATAAGAAGGGAGATTAGTCTTGATGTCATTTTGATTCTCATTATAACTTTGTGCCCACCATATCGATGCTCCGGATTGAACCTCAATCTTCACAACATATATATAGCAACATTATAAAGCTATTTAAATTCTCATTTCAACAGAGAAATTTAAAATTGTACGTAAACCTTATCGAAACATGTCATGAGCCTTATTTAACTTGTCATTAGCCTAACTGAACTTGTCATAAATCCTATATCAAAAGTGTTTGCTGTCACATAAATCTGCAAATTCTCATTTCAACAAGAAATTTAAAATTGTATGCAAACCTTATCAGAACTTGTCATTGGCCTTACTTAACTTGTTATTGGCCTAACTAAAATTGTGATGAATCCTATATCAGAAGTGCTTGCTGTCAAAGAAATATGCAAGTTCTCATTTCAACAGAGAAATTTAAAGTTGTACAAAAATCTTATCGAAACTTGTCATTGGCCTTACTTAACTTGTCATTAGCCTAATTGAAATTGTCATGAATCCTATATCAGAAGTGCTTGCCGTCAAAGAAATATGCGAGTTCTCATTTCAACAGAGAAATTTAAAGTTGTACAAAAACCTCATCAAAATTTGTCATTGGCCTTACATAACTTGTCATTGGCCTAACTGAAATTGTCATGAATCTTATATCAAAAGTACTTGCTATCAAAGAAATATGCAAATTCTCCTTTCAACAGAGAAATTTAAAATTGTATGAAACCTTATCAGAACTTGTCATTGGCCTTACTTAACTTGTTATTGGCCTAATTCAAATTGTCATGAATCATATATCAGAAGTGCTTGCTGTCAAAGAAATGTGCAAATTCTTATTTCAACAGAGAAATTTAAAGTTGTAGGAAAACCTTATCGAAACTTGTCATTCGCCTTACTTAACTTGTTATTGTCCTAACTGAAATTTTCATGAATCCTATATCAGAAGTGCTTGCTATCAAAGAAATGTGCAAATTCTTATTTCAACAGAGAAATTTAAAGTTGTACGAAAACCTTATCAGAACTTGTCATTGGCCTTACTAACTTGTCATTCGCCTAACTGAACTTGTCATAAATCCTATATCAGAAGTACTTGCTGTCAAAGAAATCTCCAAATTCTCATTTCAACAGAACAATTTAAGTAAGGCCAATGACAAGTTTCGATAAGGTTTTCATATAATTTTAAATTTCTCTGTTGAAATGAGAATTTGCAGATTTTCTTGACAGTAAACACTTTTGATATAGGATTCATGACAATTTCAGTTAGGCCGATGACAAGTTCTGATAAGGTTTTCATACAACTTTAAATTTCTCTGTTGAAATGAGAACTCACATATTTCTTTGACGGCAAGCATTTCTGATATAGGATTCATGATAATTTCAATTAGGCTAATGACAAGTTAAGTAAGGCTAATGACAAGTTTTGACAAGATTTTTGTACAACTTTAAATTTTTCTGTTGAAATGAGAACTTACAAATTTCTTTGACAGCAAGCACTTCTGATATAGGATTCATGACAATTTCAGTTAGGCCAATGACAAGTTAAGTAAGGCTAATGACAAGTTTCGATAAGGTCTTCGTACAACTTTAAATTTCTCTGTTAAAATGAGAATTTGCACATTTCTTTAATAGCAAGCACTTCTGATATAGGATTCATGACAATTTCAGTTAGGCCAATGACAAGTTCCGATAAGGTTTTTGTACAACTTTATATTTCTCTGTTGAAATGAGAATTTGCATTTTTTTTTTACAGCAAGCACTCTGATATAAGATTGATGACAAATTCAGTTAGGCCAATAACAAGTTCCGAAGAATTTGCAAATTTATTTGACAGCAAGCACTTCTGATATAGGATTTATGACAAGTTCAGTTAGGCCAATGACATGTTCTGATAAGGTTGTTGTACAATTTTAAATTCCTCTGTTGAAATGAGAATTTAAATAACTCTACAATGTTGCTATATATATGTTGTGAAGATTGAGGTTCAATCCGGAGCATCGATATGGTGGGCACAAAGTTATAATGAGAATCAAAATGACATCAAGACTAATCTCCCTTCTTATTTCATCACAATGTTGCTCCTAATCAATTTACATTCAAATGCTAAATAGGTGGCGTACCATTTCCATTCAGTATAAATATCATTAGTTGATCTTATATAATAGTTCCTACTTCTGAGCTATCCATGGAAGGTGGGTTTGTGACGATGGATCCTAGTTCCTAATATCATTAGGTGGCGTACTATTACTCGCGATCGAGTGAATGAATCATGTCCTTTAGTTACTGTCCACAGCTCATAATCAAAGTTATGAGAAGCATTAAATGGATATTGGGTTTTTGTTTTCAGTGAGAAGCAACTTCCAAGTGATTAATAACGAGCCTCATCGTCTTCGTCATTGTGGGTGAGAGAGAGAAAGATAGAGGAATCTAGTGAGAGAGATGGTGGATGCAATTAAGTTTTAGAATATGGGTTTGTGAGAATGGAGTAGATGAAAATGGAGATCATAAAAGAAATTGAGAGAGATGGATATGGGAACAGGATATGAAAAGCAGAAGGACGTTTTTATCTTTTAACTAAGATTTCATATTTACAATTTGGGACCCGGTCTTTTCCAGCTATTTTCCAAATTCAGTGTCCCTCATTGCTATTTTATATAGTAGAGGGTCTTTATTTGTAATTTTTCTTTACTTAAATGCACGCGCAACTTCAGAAATTCAGTTTCCCGACAAATACAAATTATTTCATGGCGTCCCAGGACTTCATTCCCTCCACTCTTGAAGTGATATCAGCATCATATCTTGTTTCCACATGCTATTACACAAGAAAGGCTTTCTTTTGATTTTTATTTACCGTTCCTTCTTAATTTATTTAACATTAGGAAGGAAAAGTAGGCGGCAAAACATTCCTATTGTTAATTTTATTTAACATCTCAGTTTTTCACTTATTTTATCTGATTTCAATCTATTACTTTAATGAGAAATGGGAAGTCAGGTCAAACTGATTGGGTGCAGTTAGGACCAAGAAGTTTTTGGGCCAGTGGCAAAAAAGCCTGAGTCTGTTCCTTTGTTGGCCCAGAAGAAAATACCAAGGCGCCGGCATTAGCCCAAAACACGCTTGCTGCGGAGAATTTCTATAAAGAATGACAGCTGTGGGATTTGAACCCACGCCCTTTCGGACCAGAGCCTAAATCTGGCGCCTTAGACCACTCGGCCAAACTGTCATTCACATGGTGATGGATGATGTAAAAACTATATATCAAGTAAACATGCACGTGCATCTGAACTCATTGTTGCGTTTCCCAATTCCCACTTCACCCATTTATTTTGCAACGGCGGAACATAAATCGTTATATCATCCTTCAAAATCGTACACCTGCGTGATAATTAATGTTACTTCACTGCTTCTTAATTTAAAATATATGCAACTAATTTAATTCAATTAAAAAATTAGTTAACCTACTTAATTATAACTAGTATGGCATATCTTTTCTGAACTACCCTTATTTAATTTTTTTAAAAATGAGGCATTTGAAGGAAAAAAAGCATTTATGGCGCGAGCTCCAGTTCAATGTAAAAAGAAAAATAGCAGAATTGATGTGTGTGGCATTAATGAACAGTACAAATTACTGAAATGCATGGGTGTATTATTATATTTAGTTAATGTTGAGGAAGTATTGACAGAGATAATTTGAGAAATGCATCAATAGTTATCCTAATGTTCAAATAAATTACCGATTCATATGTAAGACTATGCATATGCATCCATTTAAGGCGAGGGAATTGCAAGAGGAGTCTCGGACTCTTGGGTCATGATATGATGATTTCCAGGCGCAGTCAAATTTCTACACCCTCTTGTGGCCCACCCCACCTCGGCCGACAAAAGCGGCTCAAATACGCAATCACGAACCTTTTCAGCAGAAGACCAATGGTGATTGGGTCGACTCCGTTTCTTTATCCAACAATTAAATTACACAGTTTTACCAACAAAGATTGAATCTAGCTGAAGGGGTTAGTTCGTTACAACGTGACTAACCAATGTTCGAATCATCGTTGGGAGACTTGTTTATACTTCAGCCAAAAAAAAAATACACAGTTTTTTCTTTTTCAATTAGAGGGGCAGAGATTACGAACGGATCTGGCTAATGACCTTCTATTTAGGACATTTTTCATTGCAAGCTCATGGACAAATTACTCAGATTTGTTGAGACATCGGCTGAGAATTTTCAGAATCAGACTCTGACTCACTTTTATTATTAATTTCTAAGAAATTACATTCTCGGGTATTAGAAATAATGGCCATAGCCACATCAACTCATCGATAACCCAGGAAGGATACAGCTGTTTTTCTTCTCTTGCACCAGGAGGGGGAAAAACGAATCTCCATAAATTTAGAAAAGAAAGGATTATGGACAGCTCGTACTTATTCACTGAACAAATTTGCCGTTTAGGAGATTAAGCATTACACAAAGCTGATTTACGACCAGAAATGCATTCTGGTAAGTATTCCTTAATGATATTAGTATTAGAAGGCGGTGGTATGAAATTAGAGAAGAAGTCTGGATCCTCCTTCAGGGATTCTGAATAGCCCTCCAAGATGGAAACTATCTCATCGAAGTGCGGCCGTTTATGTGGATTGGCTGCCCAGCATCTGGTGACCAGACAACTGAACGCCAGTGGACATTCAGGTGGCAATGGTGGCCTTGCATTCTGCACAAAACCCACCAAGTGTTTTTGCATCAGAAATGGGAAAACGCATACAAATGAACACACCCTGTTCTACTTGATCAGAAACCAATCTAAATTAAATGAATTTTTCCTAACTAATCAGTGATTCATTCAACTGTGTATCAATATGCATCGTCCAGATGTTCTGTATCAGTGTGAGAGAAAATGAGTCAGAGGAGTGGGAGCACATCAACAATCATTGATTTGGATAACTGGTATAGCAGATGTCAATAATCTTATGAGTTGTAAGAATCATTTATATGTCAGCCAAAACAGATTAGCATCTGCCCATATTGCATATCAATCTTGTAGTAGGGGTATCACAAACAAGTCCACGTGCTGGTAAAGATCATGCACAATGATGGCCAATTTTTCTTTTTGAAAACAACTCACTAACACGTATACACGTACCGTAACGACATTACATGGACATTCACGCAATATTTTTTGTTTTATACAAACATACGCATAAAAAGGCAAACTGCCGAACCAGATAGTGCCATTATACTCAACATACATCTCCATACTAACTGAACATCCTGTCCCTAAAAATTCTATCCGATTAACTTATAATCCTAACTGATATCATTATTGTAATTATGATAGCTACAGTCCCTTCCATACTAAATCCAGTGCTGGCTAGCAGCAAGAAGCGCGACTACTATTTCTCACAATAATAGTACCTGTTACACTAGCCAGATTCCAGGATAGGTCAACAATTTTGATACAATACCTTTTGGGAAGCCGCAAATGCTGCCTGCTCTGGTGTCATGTTCTCATATGGCGTCAATGCTGTTAAAAGCTCCCATAGAACTATGCCAAAACTGTAGACATCTGCTTTCTTGGTATGATTCTTATCTCTCAACATTTCAGGTGCCATCCAACGATAAGTTCCAGTAAATTCATTAGTAGTAAAGCTCTCAGATTCTTGGCATGAGATTCCAAAGTCTGCAACTTTTACACGCATATCTCCTCCCAGCAGAAGGTTTTCTGATTTGAGATCCCTATGAAGTATCCCCTGAGAATGAAGATATTGCATACCCCGTGCAATGTCGAGGGCTAATTTCAGAACAATTTTGGGTGGGAGTGAATAGGGATTTTGGTTCCGCAGGTACCTCCTCAGCGACCCCCCTGGCATATATTCAGTAATTATGCAGAAAACAGGAGGTTTCTTGCAAGCGGCAACAAGCTGCAGGACTGACACAAGTCAATAGCTGCTAGAAATGTACAATTTCTCTCATATCAAAGCATGAAGCCTTCTCTTCTCTTTTAAGAAAAAATAACTCAGCGTAGACTGCTTTCAGCACTCATATAATAGGTTTTCGAAACAAGTAATGAAATCACCAACAAAAACTCCGATTTCAGTTAGTACTTAACCAAGTTTGTTAATTTAACAGCAATAACATCCGTAAGAGTCTGAACAGTGAGAACTACACGGATAAGGACATTCTGGGGACCTACCAAATCACAGTTTACGACAATGCAAGAAGCAATAAGATAAATCAATGATGAATCTCAGCTCTGTTCAATTTGGCACCAACAGTATCGGCTTTGCAAGAACTTCTCTAGCACCATCTATGGGAATAGGAGGAACAAAAGAAGTAAAATTCATATTTGTCTCTGCGGATAACTAGTCGAATTTTTTTCCCTTTTTGGTTGAGATATTTAACAGTCCCAAGCAGATACATAACTTTGGACAAAAGAATCAAAGTCAGTAGATACAGAGGAATTTCAGGAAGCAGTGCTTTACCTTCAGGATATTCGGATGGTGCAATCGGAAGAGCACGGCAACCTCAGAATTAAACTGCCTCTCTAGCAAAGAAGCCAAGTCTTCGTCCTCCTCCGGCAGACTTGCCAACTTAATTGCCACTTCGGTGTTCTTGTATACACCTTTATAGATCCTACTATGACTGCCAATAGCAAATTTAGCGCCAATGAGCAACCTGGACAAGTCGGCGCTCCAATCCTCCTCTCCATCTTCCTTTATTGCAGCCCCAGGGGAGACCAGATACTTGGACCACGACACTGCTCGCTTGTATTCGCCAAGAGAAAGCCGTCTCCCAATTTTCTGGTTGAGCGGAACTTGTTTAGACCAGCAAAAATTCCTCATGGAATCGGAGTTAGTTCTTTTCAGAATCACCCAGGTTCAATTCAACCCCTAAGATGAACCCAATGCAGATCCAAAAGAAAAATAAATAAATATATATATGAAGGAGGGAAAAAAGGTCTGAAATAGAACTCTTGATTTTGATGGCTTAAACTGTTGCTAACAGACTACATTTTAATGCTTCTTCTGATGCCTGCAATAGCAACAGGGACCAAAACCATAAATCAACTCTAACTTTCCTCTTAATGTCCTGTAACTGCATAAACGATAATAAGGTAATTCATATTCACGGACCAAATCGGCTAAGTTTTCCAAAAGGTGTGAAGAGAGAGTCTACAATTTTCGGGGAAAGCAGAAAAACAGAAATTTGGGTCATTTCTGATAAGAATGGAATTGAGAAAGGCTTACCTTCTGGGGGCTAGAACGGTGAATTAATTTGAAAAAAATAAGAAGCGAAAAGCAGGGACAGCAAAGGTATGGCGTCGTTAAATTTGAAAGCGGGAGTGTAGAAGAAGAAGAAGAGAATGGGTTGGAGGAGAAGCGGGTGAAGAAGATGATGGCCTAGAAATTCAAGGAAGCAGAGAAAAAAAATGCAAAACAGAAAAAAGATCAGAGAAGGAAATTCCGCGGGGGTCTGAGGAGCTAATTACACAGTACCCACACACTCCTGTACGCTGCGGAGTAACATGCCAAGATCCTCCGCTAAGCAGACAAACCGGGTCTGCCTGATAGGGACATTCCTCCTTCTTTTTCTCTTTCTCCTTCTCTTTGTCCTCTATTTCCCTCAATGCCATTTTACCGCGTTCTTAATATACTATGGGACATCACCATGTTGCATGTTTAGCAATATCATGAGAAGGAATGAAGGGTTGGTATACAGTTTATTTTACCCATTTTAGGATTTTTTTGGCCTATATATATGAGCATATGATTTTTTTTATACTCCTGTGATGCATGGACCGTTTACTGGTTAATGAGGTTGAAATAGTAGTTATTGAGTAAGGTGAAGATGCACACTGGAGTAATAATAAAATACCTCTCAGAATGTTGCAGCCAGGCTTGGAAGGAGAACGCAAATCACGGCACCGCGGGGTAAGAGAGTAAAGCACGAGAGACTGGGTTTCGGGTAACGGGCCAGCGTGGGACCTTCCATATGCATCGATGATTTATGTTTCTTCAATGATTATATTTTTATATTTTATTTTTTAAACAAATTATTTATTTTTTTATTTTACCTTATACACTTTTAAGTGAAATAATTTATTTTTTATTTACTTAGTTAAAAATAATTATGAATATGTGATGTTTTAGGCTACTTTTATTTAATTAGATATGTTTTTAATGTCAAAAAAATTATTTAAGATAGGTGGATAGTAATTTTTTTCATTTTGAATATAAAAAAATTGAACTTCGAATTGCTATTTTTTTTAGCCTGACAACATAAAATTCTTAGTAGCTAATGACACAGCTGGAGATTGTAAGACTAATTTATTTAGTTTTATATGCCATTTTAAAAATAAAAAAAAAATATTTCCCCTGCTGGCTCAAGGTCCTCGGTTTGCCCCGTATCTTAACCATACACGTCCTACCGTTGTTTTCAGAAACTATCACTTTTTCCCCATCAGCAGTCAAAGGTGGTCAAACATTAGGTCGCATGTCATGGTTTTGTATTTTGATTGTGCTTTATATTGTGCATTTGATGAGTTAAAGTCATGTTTAGAATTATCTTTGAAATCACTTATAAACATGTTTATGTAAGTTAAGATAAAAATTTTCTTATATACCTATTTTGTATTTCTTAAATTATAATTAAAAAGTTACTCTTTTAGTCCTATTATAAGGTAAAAAGAGAAATTTTTTTCTTGGTCCTATTTATAAATCACTTTATTAAAATTTAGTGTAAATGTGTTATTTTATCATTAATTTATTATAGTGTGAATATTTTTTTTTAGAGGTGTATATATTAAATAGGGGTAAAGTTAGAAAATTATTATATTTTAATAGAAAGTTAATGCAATTTAAGGTTTTTTTTATCTGTATGAAATATGTTAAAAATGTCTTATAAATAGAAGTAGAGGAGTACTTATAAGTCATTTGGAACGGGTACAGAACCCTTCTTCTTTCTCATTAACTTTTTAACTAAACGAAGATTGCAACATGTAAGCTAGTAAAAAAAATTTACTTCGATACGGATCTCTCAAGTTTTTATGGCCATAAAAGAATGATGAGTGGAATATAGTAATTGTTGTTTTATTATAGTTTATGTGAGTTTGGTTTTGGAGACTCATTAGGATCAAGACATATCTTTATACTTAGAATGAGCTTACACAAGTACTTATAAATTATCTACTAATAAGGTTTTTAATTCATAGTAGGATACAAATTTACGACCTTATAAGTTATAAGCAAATTTCTTACTAGCTGGACCAATCTTATTAGCATAATAATTGTTTTTTTGGGGTGAAATAAAAGACAAAATTCTTTTTAGGGGGAGTAAACGAGTTCGAAAGGAATGATTGGGCAAAGGTTGCTTTTATGTGTGGGAATGCCATTTGGGAAAGTGACAATTTAGCAAATGCTGCATGTCCTGTTTGTATGTAACATCTGCCTTGAACATTGACTCCCCCAATGAAAATGAAAGCTAACTAAGTTTTAATTTAAATATAATAATTATATACTACTTTTTATTATTAATAATATAACAAGCCTTGTTCCATGGCAAAAAAAAAAAGGAACCTCCTTTTATAGACGAATAAAGTTAGTCTTCAATTAGATTACTCGTTTTCAATATTTATATTTTTTTTAGAATAAAATGTCGTGACAGCTTGACAGCCTTGAATTTTATTTAAGTTAAAAAATTATTTTATTGCGATTCTTAACACCCAGTTCAAATATACAAAACAGTGTGAAGCGATTATTGCTCTCTATTGGAATTTAAAATCACTGCATTTTTTTTTTCTGGTTTGAAATAGAATCTTAATGCAAAAGGGGAAGAAAAGAAAAGCAAAACATGGGCAATAAATAAATTCTTATTAGAGTTGGTAGAAGACAAATTTTCAAATAGGCTGGGTTAAAGCCATTAAGTAAACTGGGTGAAGATTGAGGTTTTCGTTGGAAAGTGAAAACGAAATTCAAAACTGACGAGAAAGAACTTAATTAGGAATTTGAATAATTTCGTAACAAACTTAGAAATGTCTTATTAAATAATGAGAGAGAGGGCATGAGGGGGGGGGTGGTTGAGGGGCGGCTGATGCATCAAATTGTGGGGACAAGACGGATGGTCCTCTTCCGTATACGGTCTCCTCGCATTTACCCCCCGAGGGAGCTCCCCTTTTAATAAATTTATTTTCCAGCAAAATAATAATAATAATGAAATATTATCTTAATCCTTAGGCTTAGCGCACTTTTTCCTTTCTTGCTTGTATGGGCTTAGCTCACCCTTTTTAAATTCTTACCCATAATGATAGATGTGGTAAACTAGCATATTTTTTATTTTTTATTATCACAGTTAAATCCTTGAATTTAGTTAAAATTTTGCTTGAATTTTTTTTAAATAAAAAACTGAGCAACCTAACAACCAGAGAAAAATGGGGGCCACCACGTGGGGTGGAGGGAAGATCGTGATTGTTGGATAGTGGGGACCACAGATACCCCCAAATTTTGGATGCCAGCAGCAACCCAACACCGTACCCTTCCCGTAAAATCCCATTACCCATCTTTTGCTGTTCCATTTGCTCAATTAGACATCAGTCATTGTAATTCATTGAGGGATATATGGGTGGAATCTCCGGCATGACTTTAAAAGTAATTTTATGATGTATAAAATAATATATAAAATAAAATTCTGTCTTTACTTTAAAACTACTTTTAAAAGTGATTTTGAAAGTATCTTCTTGATTTAACAGCCACAGATTTAAATACATATTTTATATTTTATATTATCTCCTGTTTTAAATATAAGATTTCAGTTTATTTTATGTTTCTAATTTATAATTTTTTAAAAAAATATTTCTATTAATTATAAGGTATTTCTACCTAAATATAGTTTCAATATATATAGTTGAATAAGAGTAATTTAAAAAAAATTTAATACATATTTATTACAAACAGCTAATTTAATCAAATTTCTTAATATTTTTAAATTACTTGTTAAACTTCTATATTATAGAGCCGATAGTACTTTTAAGCGTTGACAAACAAGATCGTAAGATTTAACATGAAAAGGCATTAAGAAATGTATGCATGTAGTTTTTTTTTTTTTAACTTAAGATAAATTGACGAGGCTTTTCCTCGGCTCAACTCAATTATTGAGAATGGTCTCCACCTCTCCTGGGGCCGGAATGATTGCCTGGTCGGTCTGTTATCGGGTTGAGTACTATTCACTTTCTCCAGCTCATTTGAATATGTTTTTATAAGTGCTTACGGACACATTTTAATTAAGTTAAGACAAATTTTTTTTTCATATATTTATTTCGTATTTTATAAAATATAATTAAAAAGATATTTATGTATCCTTTTAAACATGTCCCTGTAACGGTTACTTTTGAACCGATGCAAATGCGTCCGCACTCTCTTAGAGCGAGCAAGGAGTAAGGAGTGGAGAAGGGGATGGGGGAAGATATGTGGAAGTATGGAGGGATTGAGGCAGATTTTGGTATGCGCCAACAAATGGTACCACCGCCGTATAAACAAAAGTGATAAATAAATCAAGGCGAGGGCACCCATGTGTGATAGGATTTCTCATATCCAATTATTCGCGCATCATCCCAATTATTAGCCTCTTTCTCTCGTACTCATCTGGTTTTAAATATAAAAATCTTATAATGTAATTTACATTATAAAAAAGAATTTATATTTAAGACAGGAGAAGTATATATGTTTCTATGCAGTTTGAGTCACTTTTTTCAACAAAAAAAAAAACATTCTTTATTTTATTCATACGATGAGATAAACATGAAAAAAGATTTTTGTCTTATGAAATGTAAATACGATTACTTATAATTAAGCCAAATGAGTCTAAAGTACAACATGCTTTGTTTAAAGTACTCCATGCTTTGTTTACTTAAACAAAATTAGTTAAGAACAATTAATGTGTAAAAAGTATAATTTTTTTTTCAAAATGCCCTCATTAATAGGAGAGAGAGCATGAAAGAGAACAATAGTAAATTCTTAAAGAAAGAGAATGGGAAGGAGAGAGAGTGTGAGTTAACAATAAATATGGGTAAAATAGGAAATCAACACAAAAGTAAAGACAACTTTTAAGTGTCTTAATTTAGGAACATGCTATAAGCATCAAATGTCTCTTATAATAAGGAAAGGGAGTAATGATCTTTTCCATATAATGTGCCTACCAAATTATAAAATTTTTTAACTAATTAGAAAAGTTCTTCTTATTAATAACATAATTGTAATTTCAGAATTCTATAATAAATAACTAATTTTAAATTTTTTTTAAATTATATAAAATTATTAATAAATGCTTGTAAATGTTTTTGAAAACCGCTCCGGCTTTGAAGAAATTCAGTCCAATTACATGCTGTTTTGGCTCCTAATTGTTAAAGTCTTGTTACCAATCTGATGTATAGTGGCAAATCACCTGCAGTGAGGATGCCTTCATCTTGGCAGTCCCTGTATCGTGCCAATTTAATATAATGTGAGTGAACTTGAAAAGAGATATAAAAACAAGGGATATTTAGAGCCAAAAAAATTAATACTTTTAATAACAAAAAGTTTTATTTATTCATATCTATTTTCAGCAAACTCAGATGAGATCTCACCAGAACGAATATTCTGTACTGATTTTCTGATATTGCTAAAAATACAACCTTTGCATTTCCCCGATTCTCCAATGCACGCATATGGATCCTTTTTTCTGCCACAAAATAGTAATTTCATTGTATTGTTATCTTCTAAAATTTATTTTCCCAAAATATAATCATAAACTTTATTTTAAAAAAAAGGCTAAACGATTCAAGTTAGAAGTAATTGAGTCTAAGATTAGCAATAATATCCTGATATTTTTTTTAATGAACAGACAATTCAAACACGACTCTTTTAAAAATAATGAAACAGAACGAAGCAGAACATTTATGATGGACTGTCCTTATTGTTTTTGTGTTGTGAGATTTTTTTAAAAAATGGTAGACATAATTTATGAGCAACGGGCATGTGAGTTGGTCAGTTTTGAACACGTAAAACCAAAAAAAAAAAAGGAATTGTTGAATTTAGAAACAATCCAAACAGAGCAATCTCTATCACTGTTGGCCAGAGCTTGTCATTCTTGACGCCTTAACTATTCAAGCCAAAAAACAGAAAACAAAAAAACATAACCTTAATTATTTATGTGTACTTTCTCCGCTCAAGAGTTTCCACAGCAACTAACATCTTGTTTGGATCCATGTTGGCGGCACAAAGGCCAAAATTCTATCTGAGAGAAATAAAAACAAACACAAAAACAAAAATAAAACAAGCTCTAATCGGTCTTGAGGCGAAATGTACCACTCAAAAAGCACACTGCTTTTTTTTTTCCCTAAAAAAATCATTTACGATTTCTGATTATCACAAAATCTGAATTCATTCATCTGCATATCCCCCCCCTCAAGTGTAATTTTATTGACATTTTTCCCGTCGATCATTATCTTTTCCCATGTTTACGACTCTAATTTACAAAGCAAAAGAACTACCTTTTCTTTTTATGTATAGTTATTCTCCTGTTAAAGGTACTCCATCCGTCGATTTTTATAAACAATAACTATTATTTTTTTCTTGTATCTAAATATAAACAATATTTACAAATTGTTTTAAATTTTTGTCCAAATTCTTTATTTTACTTTTATTAATTATTTATTTTAATACTTAATACCATCATCTATTTCCATCATACAATCTCTTTCTTTCATTATTTTCTTTATTATAATAATTTTTTCTCTTCCTTATATTCTCTTCTTTCCATAAATAAAAGTATTTTAAAGATAGAACTTCTAATTTCTACTCATTTATTATTTTTAAGTAACTTTTTTATCTACGTGATGGAATCCAAGGCTGCTTATAAAAAAAGGACGGACTGAGTATCATATTTAAGAGTTGAGATACTGTCAATAAATGTGAGCATAGCTTTTAACAGGAATTTAAATATTAATTTGTCATGTTAGTTGATAACTACTACTCTTCCGATTCTAAATATAATATCCATTTTATAATATAATTTATACTATAAAATAGGTTTTATATTTAGAACTGAATGGAGTACTTCTTTTGGTCTCGCAAAATTAATCAGAATGGCCTGGGCTCTGACTTATATAGACACATATTTTACAAATATTATCCAGCCAACTTTGCGTATTGATGAAAACAATTAGGTTGGGCTAACCTATTCGTACTTGGGCCGAAGAGCAATTTTGTATTATCACTGCCAATTCTCTCAGGCCCAACAAATTCTCGCGTCTCAGCTCTTGCCAAAAAAAAACTTTCGAAGTCGCGGAGGCTTCTATGCATACATGAACAACGCAGGAAAAACTAAATTGTAGGCAAAAAGGGAGGAAGACAGGCGATAGTGGGAAGCAACGTAGCAGCGAGAGCATAAGTGTTGGAATTCTGAGATCATGTGGTCCCACCTTCCACTGGTTAAAGAGACTCATCCACTAATTAACACTCAAATGATGTGCTGCATTCACTTTCCGTCTGTACAGAAACTACGACAGTAAAATTAGAATAATAATGAACAGTAAAAGCAGGTCCAAGAAGGCGGAAATTATAAAGCGAGGGGCGAAAAAGTAGCAAAAGGAAGGATGGATCAAGTGGAAGATGAGTTGGAAGCTCCCAGCTTGAAGAAGGAAATGAGGGAGCTTATTGCGAAGGCAACGAAAGCCAGAAAGGCCACCGCAATGGAAGCACTCGCCTTCTCTGTGAAGTCGTCTTTGCCCCAGTTTGATTCCCAGTCCTTCACCCTCGTCGCTGCGCTTGATGACGCCGATACCAACAGATACGCCACCACCTGTGTATTATACATATATTCGCACTTCAATAATAATCCATGACTTATTCTTTTCTTCAGCTAACATGCATCTTAATAAGGTGAGGGTGTGATATAACTTGCCTGATCCATGAGATAATCAAAATGAGAGCGGAGATTGGGATTGAAGAAGCTTTTGTTTTTAGCAGACACGAGTTGATACGCCTTCTCACAAGCTTGAAATCCTGAGTATACACACCCTATCACATTCACTCCTAAACAATACCTGCCATCATCATTCATAAGTATATGATGATCATTCGTTAATATTACTCTCTTTAATTATATATATATATTTGCTTACACACGCAATGATCGATGTGATGAAGAGTATTATCGTACCTGTATTCCTTGTAGCGATAGAAGGAGTCACCAGCCCAACCTTGGCTCCTGTCCGTGGCCATTATCGAAGCAGAGACTAGACATAACACCACCTCGCTCATTCTCAACCCTAGCTCCGTCGTCCTCACCACCGTCGACGTCTCCCTCTTCAACGCTGCTGCAACCGTCTCCGCCGGAACTCCTTGCTGCTGATTCTGACTGTTATCCCACTGCACGTCCGGTGTGTTCTGAGCCGTGTGGTAGCGTGACCCTGGTGTGTCACCTGCAGCGTGATGCAGCTCCGACTGATGACCCCCACGAGACTCCCGCTTCATGCTTGCCATTTCACTATTGCTAGTTCTTCGGACTTCAATTCAGGATCGTGAAGACATTAAAAGGAAAGGAGCAGAAAATTTAGTAAATAAATTACAAGCCAAAAGAGAAAGGGTGGGAAGAAGAAGAGAAGACCGTGTAAAAAAAGTCTAAGGCTTTAGTTACTTCCTCGTGTTTCTCAGCTGTAGGGCCATGCCAAGTCGATTTGAGTGTTCCAGTGGGGCCAACAAAGGCTCTGGTCAATGAGCTTGCAACCTAATAAGCCAATCATGCAGATTTCTTTATGTGGCATGCTTTTATTGGTGGAGAGCCTGCGGGGACAAAATCAAATTGTGCATCTTATATAAGATCCCACCAAACTACTAAAGTAAATCACATCTAGATATCCTAAGCATCTTCTTTATGCTCGTCATACTTTCACTTAAAACGATCACTCAGCGTCAGCATCACATAAAGATAGGCTTTGAATTAGAAAGCTTTCCCCTCACAATCTATGCATAATGCGTTGTCTTTTAGGTCGAAATTCTGGTGTCTCCATAATAATGTACAGACAAGATAATGGGATCAATACAAATACAAAGAAAATCGAAGTGGGGCCTCGCAAAAAGCTTAAACAGGATTCATTGATGAAAGAATTATCAATTTTCTTTCAGACTAAGCTTTCCCAACATTGGTCTGCTGGAAAGTGGAAAAATCTCTGCTTTAATAACGTCTTTTCGTTCATATGTATAAAGAATATTGGGGAAAGCAACCTACTGATGCCAAATAATGGAGCCTTTGCCCTTTATCTCCCAATACTTCTTTTTTATATCTTTCTTATTGCACCATTGTTTAATTTGGTCTTTTATACAGGAATCTGAGTACTACAAGCAACAATAGCTACTTTCTCCCCAACTTTTGAAGTAAGAAATCGTCTACGTCATCAACACGCTCAAACATTCGGAAAATTATGAAAATGTGAGAGCTTCGTCGTTTTAGCTCGTGTATTTCTTGCTTTGCATCAAGCATGAACACTATTCTGGGAGGAAAAAAACACAAAGAAAACATCAACACTAGAAGCGAAGGACGTAACCACACGAAACAAGAACAGAGGCGGCGACAAAATTGAACATAAAACTATGATAAATTTCAACTTTGTTTACGTCTTCGTCAGAAAAAGAAAGGGGCTTGCACATATGCGGTTCTAATCAATGTTCGTTGCACCCAAAATAGGAAAAGGACTGGCATCAGTTATTTTTGTAGTTCTCTTCCTGCATGAAAAGAAATCCTTTTATTATAACAGGACCACTTAGTGAGGAATTTCAGAGTTTACAATCCTTCTCACTCTCATTCCTCGTATTTACAGTTTGGCAATGTTAGCTGGTGTATATTTAAGGAATCAAATTGAGACCCAACTTATGCATCATTTACGTTATTTTGCTGAGTGATGCATAAGTACGGTCCTCCAGTTACATGAACAAGTGGATCACTTCCCAAATTGGAAGAGCGGTTTTCTACTTGATCACTGGTATGTTAATGTTATGCTTCATATTGTGCCCTGATTCTCTAGAGAGTTACGGTCTATTTTAGCTTGGGTTGGCAACACGATTGTTAGTCTTGGTCATAAAACGAACATTTATGCGTTGGGATGTTGGATTAATTTTTGAAAGCTACTTGAGAAGTAATGCAGCTTGTCACATAGTTGACCCAGCAGGCTTCTATCTAACTATGTCCATGGTGGCTGTGAACCAGCTTTGATAAATTTTACAAGCTTAACCCAAGTTATTAGTCCATCCACAAATCATCCTTCAAAATATCCAGGAAATGTTGGAATAGTTTAGGACATCTAATATATTCTTAGTTCTTCTTGAGCCAAAAATATATATTCTCAGTTTCTTAAGCCAAAAAATATATATTCTTAGTTCTTCAGCTCTGTATCGAGTTTGCAGCCTCAATTTCAATAGGTCATCCTGATCCCCAAAAAAAAAAATTTTGGGGCAAACCCGCCCATTTGCCTTAAATAATAAAAAAGGTTGTGATTTTAACTGTAACAAAAATACAATCTAATTAGAGAAATGAGAGGATTTGAAAGAGCCTTTAAAATTGAACTTTCAATGGTGATATACCAAATACAATCTAATGAGAGTTTTGTTTTATTAGGTGTATGTGCTTATAAGTATTTAAGATAAGAAAATGCGAGCAGGGCCATAATGATCTGAGGCTTAACACCTGTTATTTATAATGAGTGTATTATGTACAGAGAGCCTGTAGGCTATATCCATGTAAGCTAATCTAAACGGGAACCACATGCTTAATTAGTTATTTACAGCTAATATACAGTTGTTATAAAGATTTACCATTTTATTTCTACTTATAAGTCACTTATATTCAATGCCCACAGATCAAGAAATACATTAAATTGATAATTTTCTTTTAAGATTTGCTCTTATTAAAAGAAGGGTATTAAAAACTATGTTTTATATTTTCTTTTACCTATTCAAGTCAACAGGGGTAAAAATGAAAAAAAAAATTAATAATTATCCTACAACTTATATTTAGCAACAAATTTAAATTTTTTTTTCAATACAAGTGATTTATAAATAGGAACAGAGTGATATTCTACTTCTAAAACAACTATGGGCTCGCTGGGCTTAGAACACTGGGCCGGGTAACTGTTTAACAAATCTGATCAGAAGTAATTGGGAGTTATCCAGTACAGCAAATAACAGCAACAGCAAGACCTGTTATAATTAGTCCATGGTATCCAATTGATTTTCCTCCTTTAATTCCGGTCGAATAGCCAAAGAAGCGTACGAAGCACTAATCTCATAAATTGAGATCTTAAATCTTTAATAATTGTTTCACTTGGTTTGATTTTAAATTTCCTAGTATTGAGTTCTAAGTTAAAGTCATCATGCATGCATAACTATTATGGATAGAATTTCTGTTTCGATCTGTTGGTCAAGATAACAATACATGATAAATCGATAATATCAAACTGATTCATCAATACCCTCTTTTCTGCTTTTGATTAGAAGGGAAAAGTTAATTACAATTTGGGGGGTTCAAACATTTATATACTGCAGATGCGGGCTGCTTATAAGTGGGAATGCTTTTGATGTCAACAAAACGGACTTCACCAGGCGCAAAAGACAGGTCCCTGTGCCTGAAATATCAAAGAAGCAGAAAGGTAAGCAAGTTGTGAAAGGATCTAACCTCATTTATACTCTGAAGAGTAGAATGATAGAGTAAATGGTTTATCAGTAGTACAGTCAATTACCTTCGCAAGTCAAGTCCTATCAAACCGGCCTGAAGAACTGTCAAATTGTCAGAATCTGGGGAAACTATAACCACAGTATCGCCGGAGTACTGAGTTTCGAGAATTGACATGAGTTGTGTTACTCGAACAAAAACATCACTAACACTCTCATTTGGAGTTCCATCATCCACAGGAGGTGGTTTGCTGTTTGGAGAAATACCATCTAATGCATATATCTGTGGAATTCAAACGATACTGAAGTTTAGTAGATCACACATAACACCATTATCCTATAAATTCCTCTAAGCTATGATAGATAATGGTAGTAAGGAAATTGATCTAACAGAATATGCATCCAAAGCAGCTAAACAGCCCAGGGAGAAATCTTACTTCTGACATGGATTCCAAGTTTTTGCCTTCATAAGCACCCAACCCACGGGCATCCAGAAAGCTGTATTCTGGGACTATAAAACTGAAATGAAAGAAATCGACAAGGACGCTCAGCTCTTGTGCAGCACAGCCTGGCTCTAAGATGGAATGGCACATTTTAAGTGAAAAATATTGCTCTGGATGTCTTAAAAGTTGAAACCATGTAAGCAACATTTCAAACGATCCTCTCTGTTAGTGTGACTGTGTCAATGAAAAAAGCAGATAAATTTGTCACTGGAAAACAACATAGGACAAAACGTTGGTGCAATGTTCATGGATATTAATAACAAATGTTAAGTGGATATTACTTATAGCGAGAATCAGTCTTGTCCTCCAAAGTATAGTCGCTCTAAGTGATCTGACATATCAATTAACTTCTAATAGTAGGATCAGAAGCAGTCCATTCAACAAAAGGTGAAAATAAAAATAAAAAAAAAATTTTGTAAGTATATCTGTAAGTATTTTTTTGAGTGTAGAGACATATTCTAACTCTGATAAATCCTGGAACCCAACTCATCTATATTTTTGTAACAAAAAAAAATTGCCTTGCCTGGGTTTTGATTTTACTTATTAATACACAATACTGCAGAATTCGAACCTGTTTCTTAGTATAGTTTGAAATCAAATGGCGTCAATCTTTCTGCATACTTGTCCCACCAATTTTGTATGGAGAGTTTAAGATCTCTTGAAATAATATAATTACTTCTATGCTTTAGGAGATAGTCCTCTAGTCTTTGATATAAGATATATTTAATTAATTTGATTAGATTAAGAAAGTTAGATAAGTTACTTAATTATAAGAAATATGACACGTCTTTTCTATCAAATCATCTTTCTTAATATCTTCCTCCTTCTTCTACTTGATTATGGTTGGAGAGTATCCATAAGAGTATTTAGAAAAAATTAGAATAAATATAAGATAAATATAGATAGAAATAGATAGGATCAAAATTAATTCAACAATTAAATCCTATATTAAGGACTGGAAGAGTGACTTTTTTATATATTATTTCATACAATGAAAAAATAATTTTTAAACCAATTCAAACAGTGACTTCTTTTAGCTGAATTAATTCAAACGTTGACTTAATTGGAGGGATTAAATTTAGTTTTGGCATGGTGTGACATTGCGAAAGCTCTTCGCGCCTTAATTGATGAGCAATAGGGTTGAATTCCAAATTGAATTACATTGGGAGATCCGAAGATTTGTGACTCAACACCAACCCCTCGTGGGCATGTTATTAATATTTTTTTATACCAGAAAGTGTTTATTAATAAATTAAATATTACTCAAAAGGACTTGTTCCATGCGGAGTCCCATCAACCTCGTCGGCCGCAAACTATAGAAGCCATCTGGATCGCATGCTCTGAATTGACAATTTGAAATAAAGAATTTGTCCTAAGAAGTCCCACCAAAGCAACAGGTATCAAAAGGGCTTTTTTATCCAGACACGACAAACATAAAAAATATTTACTCAGATGCTATAAGATCAAAAATATTTACTCAGATACACACTTGAAATCGTTCAGATAGTGAACGAGTTTAAAATTTGTACAGAAGTTGTTCAGGCCAAAAACGACTTCAGTGGGACCTACATCTAAAATATGAAAGTTGTTCTTGGTCTGAACAACTTCAGTGGGACCCACATCACAAATGGAAGTTGTTCTTGGTCTGAACAACTTCAGTGGGACCCACTATTTGTCTTACACTCCATGCGTTTTCAGCTTTCATATTTTGACCAGACTATTTCTGCCTTTTCCAGCTACACGCAAAGTGTTTCTTCCTTCCCCAAATATTCCCATCAATATAGAGTAGTCATTCAATGTCTCTCACGCATGAATACTTTGTTTTTGCATGTGAGTGTATAGTATGAATTCTATTTATATAAGGTATTCGCCATTCCCACTCATCAGAAGGCTTCTCTTCACTTCTCACATTCTTCTTTCTCTATGTGTAAGGCATTCCCGTGAAGTAGGGAAATACGTTTTATCTCAACTTCAATTCTTCATACAATTCAATTATTCTTTCTCTATATATAAGGCATTGTGCGTGAAGAATTGAATTTATCTGCAGGTCCTTCAGTTCTTCTTTCTCTTTCCACAATTTCACGTGAAGTTGGTGGTGTGTGTGGCCTTGCAAATATTGCATACGTTTTATCTCAACTTGAGGCTTAATTTTTCTTCTGATTAAGGTACATTCTCTTGATTAATTTTTTTAAAAATTTTGATATGTATTTTGCTAAATGATGGATAAGAATTTTATATTTAGTCATTTTTACATGTTGAGTTTGTTTTAATTAAAAAAATGTAGATATAAAATAAATTACAGTTTTACTTTTTATAATCTGATTAAATATATATCTTTTTTTTTTAGTAGATAGTGTTTGAGTAAATATGTAGTCAGATTAAATATGTATTTAGTTAGATAATATTTGGTTGTGAGCATGGTAATCAAACTTCTCCTATGCCAGTCAATACGTCATGAAAAATACTTGAATATTTAAAGAAAAATTGATGGAATAATATTCCTCACTCATAAAATTTTAATATACAATGATAAAATTATTTTGTTAAAATTACGTAAAATTTATATCAAAGCATGCATAGAAGACAGTTAAATTATTTAACTATAAAAACCTTTAAAATATTGAAAATCCAAATCAGTGGTCCAAGTTATAATTTTTATTAAATTATAATTATTTTATTATTTGATTATGCATAGTGACTTCATGTATGAATTTCATAAATTCAAGTTTACATACCTGTCACGAGTTTACTTAAACTCGTGAGTTTGACAACCCTGGTTGTGAGCTTAGTCTAGTCTTGTATCTAGCCAATAAAAGCTAGCACTAAATGGTGTCAAAATTTTCCTAATAAAAAGAGTACTGATGATGGGGTTAATAATAATAAAAGAAATGATTTTTTTTTTTGGAAAAATTAGAGGGGAGGACCTAGAGAAAGCAATATTTATTAAAGAGGATCTTAAAAATTATAATTATTTAGGCAGAACCAAATAATAAACTATAAATTTAAAAAATCACTCAACAGTACTCAACTATATTTATTAAAGAGGAGTAATAGCTAATGTTTCGTCATATTAGTAATTATAATTTCTAAATAACTAATGTGAAATAGTTATTAACATTTATTTTTGTTTCATTCATATAAGGATGTTTTTTGGGGTCACTTAAACGGTACCTAATATAAAATTACACAAGTACATTTATTATAAGCTTATTATTATTTAATGTAAATTTACCTTTATGTGTTAACTAAAGTATATATCTCATCAAAGCATTTATTCGCAATATAGAATATTAGAGGTTGAAAGGAATATAATTATTCTTTAATAATATAGATAAATTAAAATTGAACATTTGAAGTATGAAGTTGGGACCAGGAGGAGAAAAATGAAGCAGAGGCAATTTTTTGAATAAGAAATATTTTCAAATTAATTTATTTAATCAAATATTTATCTATTTAGTCATTAAAAATATCCAATAATGGAACATAAGTTAGAAAAAATTTAGAATGTAGTTGTGGGAGAATTTAATGTTTTTAATATATTTAATCCTTCTAAATATTTATAGTTTTTAAGATCCTTTTGATAATAAAACAGAAGTAATGATTTTAGCTAATTTTTTAATAATATTTAATTATAATATTTTTGAATAAAATGGAATGAATAGAAAATTATTTATTTAATATATTTGAAATATGTAATTCTATATTAATTTTATATTGATATATTAGAATTTATAATAAAATTTTAATATGTAACGTTTAGTGGTGATACTGGCTATGTGGTAAGTTTTTTTTTTAGTTTTTTCTGATCAATATCATCATTTTCTATGAAAATTTTTTCAAACCTAATGTTTTATTTATTTCAGGCTGACATAGCAGAACAGTTATATAGGCTAGCAATTAATTCTCGTCCAACATGCTCTGATTGTATTGATTATCGAGAAAGAGTTGCTCGAGACCAGCATAACATCTACTTGCAGTTAGAGAACAACGGTTTAATATGAATTCTCAACCAGCTCCACCACCAGTTGAGCTACCCCGTCCACAAATTCCTCGAGATAGACTAAGCAAACGGGCGAGGCGGTTACTGTCTACTCAGCCACCAATTGTAAATGAAAATTTAAGTGAACAAGAGTCTCAAAATTTTAGTCATTTTGATAACATACCAGTCTCATCAAGCCCTATCACCTCTTCCAATCCAACTCATTTTTACCCTCATCACATGCCATCATCATCAACATTATCCCATTCTGACTAATCCAATCCTCCTCAATTTCAGTCATTCATGTCCTTATTTGATGATCCTGCATTATTTATCGATCAATATAACACTTCTTCTTTTGAGCAAGGTGGTCCATCAAATTAAGCATTGTCACCCCTTGACAATCAATTTCTTAGCCGAATCACCTTGGTTTGATTTAAATACGTCAACTACGCAGACAAATGAGACATTAGATCAACTCAAGAAGTAAATATACAACAACGGCCATAGCGTGCGCGGAGGAGACCAAGATGTGGCACGGGGAGTCATTATTTGTGAGGTAAATTAATTCTTATTTTTGTTCATGTCAATTTAATTTTTATTTTTTATTAATTTTAAACATTTAATCATTACTTATTTTCTTTAATCACTTTTTAATTAATATAATATTAATTATTACTACTATCATTATATAATTATTAACTCATTGTTCTAATGATATGACCATATTAACATCCCTGTTAGGAATATTTATGTGGTGAGAGACTGTGAAGAAGTTGTTCAGATGCTGGTGAAATTTAAAAGTAGTGTTCACATCAAGATGAATTTCAGCTAGACAGGAAGACAAAGGTATTGGAGGAATTGCTCTTACTGAGATGGAATTTTAAACGTTGTTCAAGCCAGATGAAGTTCAAACTGCATGGGAACCAATTTGTTATCGAAGAAATTGCTCTCTCGTTAAAATGAACTTTTAAAGTTGTTTAAGCTAAGAAGAAACTTTGAGTGTAGCATTTGGGGAAATAATTCTCCACTATGTAGTATTTGAAGAATTTTTTTTTCTTCTTGTTTGCAGCGTTTTGCTAAAAATTCCCTAAGAGTAACAACAAAGTTGGGTTTGATTGCAAAACCCAAAGTGGGTTTGATGCAAAACAAAAGCCCTTTCACTTCGTTAAGTGAGGAGAAGGCTTATGATGAGTAGGAATACATTATTAGCTTTCGACTAAGAAACTAAGGATAAAATAAAATGTGAATCTGACGGATTTTTTCTAAAAAATTCTTGGAGGAGCTTCTCATATTTCTACAATTCAATTAGATGTGAAATCTAGAAATTTCCTCAATATACTTCTACAATTCAATTAGATGTGAAATCTAGAAATTTCCTCAATATACTATATTTTAATAAATCTATATTAATATCTAATTAATTATTAATTATTAATTAAATAGAATTAATTAAAAATAAATAATATTAAATAAAAAATAATAATATTCTATTTATAATTTTAGAATTTTAGTTATAATTTGGAATAATTAAATAAAAAGAATGCCGAATGCCTTATATAAGTAGAATTCATACTATACACTCACATGCAAAAATAAGTACTCACGCATGAGAGATAAGGAATGACTACTCTATATTGATGGGATATTGGGGAAGGAAGGAACACTTTACGTGGGGCTGGAAAAGGCAGAAATAGTCTGGTCAAAATATGAAAGCTGAAAACAATGGATGTAAGACGAAGTGTAAGACAAAATGGGTCCCACTGAAATTGTTCAGACCAAGAACAACTTCCATTTTGTGATGTGGGTCCCACTGAAGTTGTTCAGACCAAGAACAACTTTCATATTTGGATGTGGGTCCCACTGAAGTCGTTTTTGGCCTGAACAATTTCTGTACAAAATTTAAACTCGTTCACCGTCTGAACGATTTCAAGTGTAGTATCTGAGTAAATATTTTTGATCTTATAGCATCTGAGTAAATATTTTTACTGTTTGTCGTGTCTGGATAAAAAAGCCTCTGAATTATACTATCTGGTCAAAAGAAGGAAAAAAAAAGACTATCCGGGAAAAAAAAAAAGGGTATAAATTATACTATATTTAGATTAGATTAAATCAAATTAAAAATTAAATTAACTCTTATACTACCTCTGATCCTTAATATAAAACCTCATTTGATTTTTATTTTGGTCCTAATTATAAGACTTCAATCCATTTTATCTCTCATATTTATATATTCTTCCCAAGATAGTCCCTTTAATAATAAATAATTTTAACCAATAAACTTGATTAGTACGGATTTAGTACGGATATTTTAGGAAAGTAACACTTATTTATTATAAATAATTAATTTAACTTATTCCCTTAATCTCCTTAAATTAGTCAACCAGCTCTTATAATTAGGACCGAAGATAGTACTAAAGACCAAAAATAATATAATTATTATATCTCTTTCTCTCGTGCATAACTTCCCATGTACATTCAAGTTCAAGCATCAACACTATACTTTGTTGGGATTGTTTGGTTTAATCCATATTAAAAGTATTTTTTCACAAAATGAGATAAATTCTTTTATATATTTATTTGTATATTGTAAAATCATTTTCAAATCATGATATAATATATTGATTTTGTACAGTGGAGACAAAAAGTTCTATTGGCCCAAATGTTCAAAGAGGTGAAATAACAAATTTTAAGAATTAGAATAGGAGACATTCTTGGAAAAAAAAAACAAAATCACGTCCATATACTTCTTTCAGTCCATTTTAAATATCAGTCTTGTTAACCATTTTTAATTATAAGATATTATTTGCAGAGATTACAAATAAAATCTTATAATTAGTACTGATGATTGTTAGGTTTGATGAGTGGTGGATGATGACTCAGTATACACGTGGCAAGTTTGTCCATGAAGATTGTCGGATGGAGTGTTTGGCTGCGGACAAAAGGGGCAGGGGCAATTCCAGCGAAGGTATTTTCCAGTGTTCGATCTACTCTTTTCTCGGCATCCAAGCACTCCCAACTTCGCTCCAAATTCAGTTAGTAGAGGATCAGAGAGAAGAGTTGCGACAGGAAAAATTCTTCCCAAAATATGTTCCCACAGTTTGGGGCGACGGCGGAATCTTTGAGTAAAGCGTCCACGTTGGTGTTCCGGATCGGTACAGACGCCCATCTCTACGACGATCCCGAAGATGTCAGTATTGCTCCCCTACTCGACAGCAAGTTCGATTCTGAGAAATGCGAAGCTCTTAAGCGATTGCTTGCCCTCATCGCCCAGGGCTTCGATGTCGCCAACTTCTTCCCTCCCTCAGTAAGTGTAAAGAAATCAATTTCATTTTGTGTTGCAGCTTATCATTATTTGTCAGCTTCTTAACCTATGTTGTTGATTTGCGGTGCTCGATTTGTACTTCATTCATGGTGTAACAAAATCACCGGATACGAACTTCATTTCGCCATCGAAATTTTATGGGGAACATTTTCAGTGGTTACTTGTAGTTACAGTTCGTCTAGAAAACGATTTAGTTCTATGACTTAAACTAGTTCGAAGATTTTTCTACCTAACATGTACTCATCTGTTTTTCCATTTTTCTCTTTCCATTATCAAATGAGATTGCAGGTTGTTTTAAAAATGTTGCATCTCAATCTTGGAAGTGAAGAAGCTGGTCTACTTGTACCTCCTGCATTATGCTGAAAAGTATGTAGCTGCAGTAAGCTGGTCATGGTCATATTTTATAATTATGCATTTAGAAGTCAGTACATGCTTTATTTCCTGACTCTTGGCATTCTATACTCGGTTTCGCACATGATGAGTTACTCTCACTGATAGTGCTTTTATTCTTTCATCTTTTTATGATTTAGGCGTCCAAATGAAGCATTGCTATCAATTAATTGTTTCCAGAAGGACCTCGTGACCCAAACCCACTGGTGAGGGCATGGGCACTTCGTGCCATGGCTGGTATAAGGCTTCATGTAATTGCACCTCTTGTTCTTGTTGCTGTGGGGAAGTGTGCAAGAGATCCTTCTGTTTTTGTTAGAAAATGTGCTGCAAATGCTCTTCCTAAGCTTCATGATTTGCGGCTAGAGGAACATACTTCTGCAATTGAAGAGGTCTGGTTAACATATTCATTGCTTATCGCTTTCATCATCATTTCCATTGTTTCTGCGTGTTTGTGCCCTCTGAACGCAGCTGCATCCATAATTTCCATGGGATTTATACTTTGAAATCTGAATTTGCATAAGATACTTCTATGCCAGATATTGGAGGGTTGGCAATGTAGGATTATAAGGCCATTATAGTTTCAATTAATTAACAGCGATGCTCCATTTTGTGCAGATTGTTGGACTATTATTAAATGACAATTCCCCAGAAGTTGTTGGAGCTGCAGCTTCTGCATTTGCTACTGTTTGTCCAAATAATTTTTTGTTGCTAGGAAGAAAGTTCAAAAGGTTGTGTGAGATTCTTCCTGATGTTGAAGAGTGGGGTCAGATAATCTTAATTGGGATCCTTCTGCGGTATGTGATAGCAAGGCATGGACTTGTCAAAGAATCAATCATGTTTTCTTTGTGTCAGGAAAAGGATTGCAGCTCTGGAAAGACTGTATCTGAAGATGATGAGCCAGACTTTACGGCGAAAGAAGCTGTGGATGGCTCTGGGAATACTTTATCTGAATTAGCAAATATGATTTTCCATTGCTACATTGAAAGGCCAGATGAATATCTGTCACGGTCAAGTTCTCCAAACAAGGGTTTTCCTAAATTAGACGTATCCCAGTTTTCGTCTTCCAGCAATGATGCTGTGAAGATCCTGCTCCAGTGTACTTCACCACTGTTGTGGAGTAATAACAGTGCTGCTGTTGTACTTGCAGCTGCTGGTGTGCATTGGATAATGGCCTCTCGGGATGATGTTAAGAAAATTGTTAAACCACTTTTGTTTGTCCTGCGATCATCATACACGTCAAGATTTGTGGTAGGCATTTCTTGAACCCCTTGTTTTCGTCTTATTTTGCTCTATGCTTTTGAGTAGAATGGCACATGCTGCTATCACTTCAGTATTTCTGCTCTAGCCCTTCTACTCTTCCATTTATTTTCTATTTTTTCTTGAATTCCATGCATTATTGCATATATGATGGCCTCAAACCCCATGGGTCTTGGCCCTTTAAACGCCTAGCCTCAAGAGAACCTGTGTTTTTCTTTTTGCTTTCTCTTGTCAGCGCTGGTTCTGCATGTTTTTCTTTGTCCCTTCTCTGTGGAAAGGCGTGCAGACCACTTAACATAAACAATACAACAATTTCAGAGGCCACCATCACTCTTGGTATCATAGTGGCGCCTTTTTGTGTCTAACTCCAAAATGGAGCAAAAAGTAGACTTAGTAGAGACAAAAATTGAGGCATTGTATAGCTCGGTTACAGAACATTGTGCTAAGCCCCAAGAAGGGGAAAACATTCCACTCTTTCAAACTAGGAAGGAATACTGCAGCTGGAGACAAGGACATGGGGACATAATTTCAAAATTTAATACCGCGTACATGCAATTTTTCCACAATCAACCTGTAGGAGTTGGGACTGCTCCCTTCCTGATAACCTAGCTGCAGTGATGGTCCATTTCAAAATTTTTGTGATTGGCATATATCTGAATTGGATAATTCTTGGTTTAGATATAAATGATTGTTTGTTTTTTGTTTATGATTTACTTTGCAGGTCCTGTGCAATATGCCAAGTTTTTGCTAAGGCTTGCCTTCTCTCTTGTTGCTCACTATGAAGATTTCTTATACATTCTTCAGATTCATATCAGATTAAAGCTCTGAAGCTTGAGATACTTTCTGCCATTGCCACAGACTCGTCTGTTCCATTCATTCTCAAAGAATTTCAGGTATTTCACCTCAAATCCAAGGATTCCTTTTCAGCTACGTTGTGGCATGCAGATGAGTCACTGCCTTGTGAAATGAAGTATTTGTCAGCATCAAACCTTGGCCTCCTGTGCAAATTGTATGGAATAAATGTCATTCTACTTTCTCATATACGCTGAAAATTACTGTTGCTTCTTAATTTTGGTTAATATTTTTTATTATTTTAAATCAAAGTGATGGTTAAATGAAACAAATGGTATAATTAATATTTTCACTCTATTGGGGTGTGAATTAAATTTTACCATGAACTTAGAAAGTAAATTCCATTTACTAGGTTTCTGCATAAATTGATGTTTTTCTTAGTGCGTTGCTAGGATTATATTAAAGATCCAGACAGGAGATTTGCTGCGGATACTGTTGCTGCCATTGGTCTATGTGGTCAAAGGATTCCAAAAATGGCAAATGCATGTTTGGACTGGTTGTTGACTCTGTTAAGACGTGGTATGCTAATACTTACCTTCTTTTTCTCACATCTATTTAAAATTGTCCAGCTCCTTGTTTATTGTTCGTAGTTGCAGAACTTATGTGTAGCGGAATTCAATCTGTGGTTGGAGAAGATGGCGTGCTAATTCAGGCAATCATATCCATTAAATCAATCATAAAGCTAGATCCACTCACTTATGAGAAGGTTTTTATGTTTTCTTTGTTCTGAAATATTCAAACCACCCTCGTGTTTCTGCTGTTTTTTTAAATTGATTATTATTATTTTTTTCCAAAAGACGATATAAAGATGCAGGCAAATTGGAATAAGCTTGGGTAGCATACAATGTATGCACTCTGGTCTCCTGGGACACCATTTTGATCATTAGCTGTTAGTTTGGAAAAACTAGTTTATTATTTTCTGTTGCTATTTAGACCTCAATTCTGCTCGTTGCTAATATCATGAACTGCTTACATCATTCTAACGTATTTAGTGTGGTGAGGGCTTATTCAATGTATTTTTATATTCCTGGAGGAGGCATATAAAGTTCTATCTTCTGTATGCTATTGTGAGAAGTACAAGTTTGAAGAGGGGAAAGGATTTTCCGATTTTTTTGATGTAGCTAGCTCCTGGGATAGGACAGCTTTGAAAATCCAGTGTGCAAATACAACTTTAGTACAAATGTGTTTCTGATTTATGATATCAACCAGCAATTCATTTATTTTCAAACCAACCCATTTACTGTCTATTATTTGATTGACTAATCCTTTAGGGTTAAGGTCCAATTTTGGCCTTGAAATTTTGCATAAGAGCTGCAGGTATCTGAAAGTTTTTGTTGGTAGTATAACCTTGAAAGTGTTAAAAAATGAGCAAAATCGTCCTAACTTGTGCATAGATAAGATAGATGAATTTCATCATATGCTGATGGAACTGAATTTTTTTTATTCTTTCTGTGCTTTTATGTTTGTGGTGCGCCAGCATTGTGCTATTTCATCCTCCTTTAGGCATTTTCATCCTTTCATTAGTGATCAAAACCCTATTAGTAGATTTCTTGTCTCTTTGTTACCCATGTTATAGCTATTTATGTGTATTTCAAGCTATAGTGCTAGGGCATTCTTGCCAAAAGTGTAATAAGCAGAAACGTGCTTCATGTAAAGTATTTGTTTGTAAACTTTGTATAATGATACCTTATTTTATGTCTGACATGTGCTTCACAAGCGTTCCTAGGATTTTTCTGCCCATACAGGTTCTATCGTAATTATATTGTTTTCAATTTTGTTTTAGGTTATTGCTTTCTGGAGTTTGTCTACCACCCTTTTGTCAGTGCAGACAACATTGCTGTGGTTAATTTATTATTAGTAGTAATTGGTTGTAGCATTTTAGAGTTCCTTGTCTTCCACCTTTAGTTTTGTCAGCACAGAGAATATTCTAGTTTCTTGCTTGCAGCACTGCTATGGTTGAGTTAGTTATTAGTAATTATTGCAGTCTTTGGATGCTTTCTTTCTGAGTCTGCTGGTGACTTCATTTTTTATAGGTCATAATTCAGTTAATCCGTAGTTTGGATACAATCAAGGTCCCTGCTGCCCGTGCTATGATTATTTGGATGATGGGGGAGTATTGCTCTTTAGGTGAGATAATCCCAAGGATGCTGAGCACAGTGCTTAAGTACCTAGCTTGGTGCTTTGCCTCAGAAGCATTAGAAACAAAGCTCCAGATACTTAATACAATGGCAAAGGTACGCCATGAAGCTAATCTTGTGCTTGTTTGCTACTGATTGATCCATATGACAATTGAACAAATCTTATTGCATTTATATTGTTATTATCCCTATCCTTTTCTCTGGTAACCGAAAGTATCAAGTACTTATATCTCAAATGTAAACAAAGATGGAACTAAACAGTGATTAATAATTGGTTTTATATTGTTGGCCACTGGCTGTGATTATAAGCCTTAATCTCTTAATTTGGGTTGCAACATGTAGCCTTGACCAGAACTCATTGTGAAACTATTTCGATCATAGATTTCTTTTTCCTATGTAGTTCAATGTAGGCTTATGTTTCTTCACAGACTTGTTAAATTCTTTTACAGTGTAGCTTATTAATTATATGGTTCTATACTTTGCATTCTTTGGCCCCTTGCCTCCCTTTGAAGAGGGGAAAAAGGTAGAAGGGAAAATGAAATTCTATCTTGAATGGTGCTATCCTTTTGGTCATAATCTTAACCTTGAAAGCCATAATTTTTTCCTCCTGAAAGCAAGTAGGTTGGACTGTTAATGGAAAGCTGGACAGCTACATATTTTTTAATATGCAGCTTTTTCTTGCTTAAATTTGCTGGCACGGTTTACTTTTTCTGTGCATACGTGGTTGAATTCTGTGCCTTGTTTTTTGAATATATGACCCGATGGATCCTATTTTAATTTTTTGCTTTCTCAGTTGTTTGAATTCTGTGCACTGTTAAATGAATATATGGCGACATACTTGCAAGTTTTTCGTTTTGGATTCTCTGATATTAATAATTTGTGCTTTTTAGCTAGTTTAGGTTAAAGGCTTCCAAATTTATAATTTTTATTTGCGCTGAAAAGCAAAAGTTTCATTTGATGCAATGAATTTTATTCATTGTTTTAATGGCTTTTGGTTGCAGGTCATACTATGCACTAAGAAAGATGATATTGGGTCCTTGCGTAGAGTCTTAAGTTATGTAGTTGAACTGGCTGAGCATGACTTGAACTATGATATTCGTGATCGGTCATGTTTTGTGAAGAAACTTTTCTCACGGAACCTGGAGTCCCAACAAAATGAGGAAGAAGAAAATAACAAATCACAAAATAAAGACCTGTCCTATGTACTTGCTCAATGCATATATGGTGGACAGACAAAAACATTGACAGTGTCATCTGAACCTATCAATTCCCGGTTTTATCTCCCTGGTTCTCTTTCCCATATAGTATTCCATGCAGCTCCAGGCTATGAGCCTCTTCCAAAGCCTTCTAGTCTTCCATACACACTGACCTTGATCAAGATGATGGGGTTTCTTCAGCAGATTTTGATGAGAGGAGAATGGTCCTGATGCATCTGGATCTTTGGATGAGGAAAGTGCTTCTGATTACAGTTCTGAACGTTCATATACTGGTTCAAGTGATGTTAGTCGCAGTGATGAGACTGTTTCTGGTCATCAAGGTAACAACAATGCTGATCCTTTGATTCAGATTTCAGACACAGGTAATGGTGGCCAAAATCAGAATGTTGTGTCTCACCCGGATACAACTGATTTTGGGGAATTATTGTCTACAAGAGCTCTGGAATCATGGCTGGATGAGCAGCCTGGATTGTCTACAGAATGTACAATGGAACAAGGTCGAGCCCGTAGATCTTCAGCTAGAATAACAATAGGAAATATCAGAAGTCGAGTTAAAAATAAATGCTATGTGCTCCTAGATCCTACAAATGGAAATGGATTGAAGGTCAATTATTCATTTTCATCTGAGACGTCAAACATATCCCCTCAACTCATATGTTTAGAATTATTCTTTGAAAATTGTTCTTTGGAGTCCTTATCTGATGTAGTCTTAATAGATGAGGATTCTAGCAAGGGTTCAGATTCTACGAACCATACATCATCCCCTGTTGAGAGGTAAACTCTAAATTTTCCATTTCTTATTTAAGGTAAACTTTGATGTGCCTTTTCTATTGTGATTGTCAATATAGTATATTTTTCTGTGTTTTGTTTTGCTGAATTTGCACAAAATTTTATGTGTGTTGAATTATACTTCATTCATGATGAAGAACAAGTGTATAACTGACTTGAGAAGTCTGACACAATAACTGAAAATAATCACCTAGGTTCTGGGATAGAAACTGAAAATAACTGACATTTAGAACATAAGATAGACGACAACTAAACATAAAAGCTATTTAAATTCCTATCTTCAGTTCTTTTCCGAGGAAGGACTCCCACGCCTCTTCCTAGAATAAGCCAATAAGAGACTTTGGACTCTAACAGTCACCTTCAGGGTGAAAATTTAAATCTCAAAGGTTTTTTCGCTTTGTGAATTGTGATTTATAACTCTATATGCTAAACATAGTTTAGGAATTAGCTTGAGTTCTAGTTTACCGAATGCAGGAGGAGGATATTTTATTAGAATTTCAATTTGGGCTTTAGGCTTTTTTATTTTAATGAGGATTTTGATTCAGCCATTCAGGAATATTAATTTTGTCAAATTTTGCCTTTATCCTTTGCTTGGATTGGGTGGATTTCCCAGCATATTCTCTCCTTGATTTCATATTTGGCATTACTCTTCAAGAGGGTTATAACTTATGGTTACCCGTTTACCATCGTTCTTTTCTCTGAAATTGATAAATTATATTGAGAGCTGTGTTATATGCTCTTCTGGTTGTTTTTGGCTCTCATGTTTGCATCTTATATTTGCATGATTTTTACATATTGGTCTTTTGGAACTAACGGATCCTACTGCTTTTGGCATTGCACTCCAGTGCTTCGAATACTGATATACCAACTCTGGTTTCTATGGAAGAGATTTGTTCTCTGGAGCCTGGTCAGACAGAAAAGAGGACTCTGCAAGTTCACTTCCATCACCACCTATTGCCTCGAAAGTTGGCTTTGTTTTGCAATGGCAAAAAATTTCCTGTAAAGCTAAGGCCTGATATTGGATACTTTGTGAAACCACTTCCAATCAGTATGGAAGATTTCAGAGATAAAGAATCTCATCTTCGCGGGATGTTTGAATATGTGAGGAGGTAAGTCAGGATGTGGAACATCTAGTAAGTAAATTTAGTATTCACAATCCCAATCCATGGGATATGTACCATCAATTTGATTGAGTTCCTTCAAGACAACTCTTGGTCCCACATCTTAAAACGTTGGAAAAATTTAAAAAAAAAAAAAAAAAAAAGCAAAAGAACACGCATCTCTGAAATAGTCTCTTTTTATCTGAATCCATAATTGAATATGCTTTAGATTGTCCTCCATAGCAAATTGATTTTCATCTTATTTCTGTTATTCTGTTTGAACCTTTGAATAATTACATTTTGCCATACTGCTATATTGATAGTGCATCTTAGAGTTTCCCAACTGGTCTCAACAATTCAAATTTTTAACGGGAAGAATTTCTCTGAGGGATTTGTACTCGGGGAATGGAACTGAGAAAAATTAGCGATGTTAAAAGACTTGGTGTGCATATCGTTGTTACGTCTAGCTTCAGGATGTAACCATCTTGCTTAGGCAATCCTTTCCTATTGAAATGATGCAACAGCTAGATTTAAGATGAACAAAGCGTCACCTGCAAAGGTTGAAGCATATATGAATCTTGTTAACTCGAAGAATTCAGCAGACAAAAAATTGACTTTGTACATTATTACAAGTTTACTCTGCTTCATTGTGAGCATGATTCTTTGAGATTCTAAACTTCAAAGTCTATTATGTTGTATGATGTGTCAGTTGTTCTTTCATTGATCACATTGAAGAGCTGAACAAGGACAGCAACTCTTTGACAAAGGACAATTTTCTTGTGATCTGCGAAAGCATAGCACTAAAGATGCTCAGTAACACAAATGTTTCCCTCGTATCTGTGGATATGCCTGTTACTGCCCACCTTGATGATGCATCTGGTTTGTGCTTGCGTTTTAGCAGTGAGATCTTAAGCAATTCCATGCCATGCTTGCTTACAGTTACCGTTGAAGGTAAATGCTCCGACCCTTTGAGTGTTTCTATAAAAGTCAACTGTGAAGAGACTGTGTTTGGTTTGAATTTCCTGAACAGGGTTGTCAATTTCTTAGTTGAACAGTCTCATACCCAATCGTGAGTTTGGAAGTTCGATTGAGAAACTCATTTGAAAAACTCGATGATCAGAGTTTTGAAGTGTGGTGTCTCCGAACTATACACTTTATTTTCTGGGGTGGGTGGGACGTGTGATGATTCAACATGTATATGACTTTATCTCTCATTTATTCGTTTTTGGGATGCTAACTTGGTTCCAAATACCCTTTTTTATACCTTCTATGCTACATGGAGGGGAACATAACCTTTGCGTTTCATCAATATCCATTGCTGCTTCTACACTTCTTTCAATTGCCTTGATCTATTGCTTGCTGCACGTGGCTGCAATCTTTTCTAGTTCTGAGCAACAAAGTTGTATCTCATGGAAATGGCACAATTTTTCTGCTGTCCTGAGTGTACAAATCATACTAGCTTCGAAAAATGTTCAACAAAACGGTGCATACTGGTGCTAATCACCTTAATCTACATAAAACTGTTCTATTAAAAGCAATGAATAATTGTGGATTTGGGGTGGTCTGCAGATTTTTTTTCAGGTGCTCAATTCTTTATGGATTTGAACAAATAATGCATTTTTTGTATGCTAAAAGCCTATAACTGACCTTTTCTGGTCTAACGGTCAAGCCATTCATTGGTGATTTGTGCCTTAGCTATCATAATTATTAGTGGTCTGAATGCAAGTGAGTGGGAGATACTGTAGTAGATATTACTCAACTTGAAAAAAATAAGGTTAACATATTGGTATGTTGGCAAAAAGGTTGTGGCCCGATGAAGGACATTCTTTTTCTTACTGGGAGTGGGAAGCGGGTAGAGTGTTCTCTTTTATTCTTCATTTTCCAATTCTCTCTTTGTACAAGCCTTTTTCGTTGGCAGTACAACGTTTGTATGCTTTTCTATGCCCTCATTTGTACTATTATATACCGATTTGGTCCTAGCGACATCCAATATATGGTTATTGAGATCGGGGGAAAATAATAAGTTACTTAACTTTGTCTGCCATTAATATATCCACAATTGTTTTTTAAAATGCAAAGACCAAGATACTTCCAAAGATTATGTTATCATTTCGTATAACTAAGAACACAATTATTAAAGCAATATCCACTTTTCTTTAAAAAAATAAAATTATTTCAAATTTGAAAGTCATTTATTTTATGTTGGAAGTTATACGTTTAAATTAATTAAAACATAATATATGATCCTTTTGTGTTTGTCAAATATATTTTGCATTTTTGAGCTGCGTGGTAAACAAGGACATGGCTGGTAAAACAAATGCACTGATGGTCCAGATGGAATGGGGTGTACGCAAAAGTGGGAAGTTCAAACCATTCTATCCTAATCTATGGTTTTAGAGAAAGGGGGGGGGGAGTACCAAGAGTACTGTAGCTAAATAGGTCTAATTCTTTTCCCGTAAAGAAAGTGAGTATTGCGCATCAATTTAAGCAAAAAGTTCTTATGTTTTAAAATAAGGAAGATAATTTGATAAAACCTGAGATACATTTAAAATTTCTCGCAAAAAAATAAAACAGAGATACATTTAAAATTTTTGTTGGAAAATAATTATTTCATCCGGTTAAACATTTGGAGCTCCAAAGGTTGACCGAACTCTCGATACTGTAGCCTAAAGCTGTCAATGTACTGAACCTCACCATAAGTAAAGCCATCTTTTCATCATTTTAATTTTAAATTAATAAATGATGGGAGTCCAGAGCCTAGAACCACGTCGTATTTCTGGAAAGATCTAAAGCAAATCTAAAAGAAAAACCGCCGACCGTGGGGATCGAACCCACGACCACGTGGTTAAAAGCCACGCGCTCTACCACTGAGCTAGGTCGGCTTGATGTTCACTGTGTGCAATTCAATATAGGTAAATCAAACAATGAGGACTTCCCTCTTTTCTTCATTGTTTGTTTCACTTGATTGATTTCTTTGTTTTTGCTGTTATTGTTGAACTGCTCACAGAAGTTTTTGATGCCTTTACAACGATGTTTCTATTTTCTTCGTCTGTATAATTTACTTGTTTTGGAAAAAGGTAGTGCAAATAGTCTGATTTAACCTTCAACCTATATGTTACTTCCTCACGTTTTTTTATATAAGAGTTACTTAATCAATTTGAATAGATTAAAAAAATTACTTAAATTAATTATTTATAATAAGTATAAGTTATTTTTTCTAAAGCACTCTTCAATATTGACTATGATGGAATGAAAATTACTCAATATGTATGGTCAATGGGGATATTCTAGAGAATAAATTATAACTTTAAAAAATAAAGTGCATTAAGATCTTATATTTAAAATAGAATTTAATTCTCAACTACTTTTATATTAAGCATAAGAGACAATACTAGATTTTTTTTTTAAAAAAAAGCTTGATGCAAATTTGAACTAACACTAGTTGTATATTGACTTGACAAAAACACTAGGTTATGAAAGCACATCAAGTCTAACAGGACCATTACTCTGTTGTCCAAAAAAAAAAAGTGATGTCCGTTCTCATTAAAAACAATTTAAAGCTTTTTTTTTTGGGTAAAAAAACAATTTAAACCTCTATTAGTATATAAAATGCGAAATTGAATGGACCCTGAACCTGATTTAATTTTCTCTTATTGAAGCATAAACTTAATTATGTCTGATCAATTTACCCAATTTTCTTTAATTAGAAAAATAGTTGTTGACATTTTGAGGTTCTAAGCTAGATTGATCACATAACCTCCAACTTACTAAACGCTTTTAAAAATTCTAAATAGATTTTTAACATGGCCTAATTTTAGCAAAATTTTTTAACACTCATAAAGTTGTTAAAAAGTTATAATAAAACTCAGAGTTGGAGGTAACATATAAATTTTGACTTTGGGTCTACTGATAGAATTTCTAGATCCTCTTGGATAGTAGTGACTATTAAATCATATATATTTTTAATTACTGTTAATGTAACTGAGATCTCCATTTTCACTAATTAATTTTAAATTACTTATGATAATTAGCATATTTGATGCAATTAAAAATTATGAAAATGTTCAGATTTGTATTCTTTATATTAATGTCATTTTTTTTGCATCATGGTATAAATTACTGTCATAATCATTAAAAAGACATTTAAATTAGAGATGTTATATCCCACACACTTTCAATTTTTTAGATTAATCCAATAGTTCGTGGGCAAAAAAAAATTAATTCAATAGTTAAGTTCTATTATATCCTGTCTTCTTTTTGGCAAGAATAGTTGAGTTTGATCCAAAATTAGCTTTTTTTTGGTCTTGTATATTTAGACACTAAAATGTCTTAGTTTTTCATTAGAAAATTTTAAATTGATGATTTTTAATATTGATTAAATATAAATTTAATAATGTTGGCAAAAAAAAATATAAATTTAATAATGTAAGAAAAAATATAATAATGTTCTAATAAAAAATTTTGTGCTTGTAGTATTTTGATTATATTCTGTAAAAGTGCGGAACAAAAGTTGGCCAATAGCGATTTTGGTAAAGCTGACGTGGGACCACATGCAGCACGGTACATCACAATCACGAGACTGAGGAATTGATGAAAATCCTAAAAAACCGCCGACCGTGGGGATCGAACCCACGACCACGTGGTTAAAAGCCACGCGCTCTACCACTGAGCTAGGTCGGCTGACTGACATGATGTTAGTAGGAATTATACTTTACACAATTCACGATTTTCTCTCTTTCAATTCTAAATATAAAACCCCTATACATATTCTAAATATAAAAACCCCACACATTTAACATATGATTTAGTGTTCCTGTGGTATTATGAACAATAATCATTAACCAAAAAAAATCCAATCTTATGAGCAGAAGTTTGTGATGGACAGTTTTTTCCCCCCTAAAAAAGTGTTTAGTAGATGTCAAAAGTATTTTTAAAGAATATTTTCATACAAGTCGAGACAAAATTTTTTTATATACTTATTTTGTATTCTGTAAAATCACTCTTAAAACTATAGTTTGGTTTCTACTTAAACAATCTTTAAGTTTTATATTAGCTTTGATGTTGTAATTGTATACTTATTATTTCTCGAAATACCTTGCTCTATAAGAAGAAAAAAGAAGAGAAAAATGAAGATAGTTGTTTTCACGACTATGTGTAAAAAAAAAAATCTAAAATTATATAATTAACAGAGTAATACAAGGGTAACAGTACATAAAATTTGCTATATTTTTCCCCCCTTCTCTTCAAACTCACATTTTCACAATCTTAATTTCGAAAATCTACATCTGATGAACTTAATAACTAGTAGTCGCTTTCCTTCCATCCTCCAATGTCTTCGTCAAGAGATTCGTCTTCTTCCTGTGAATTCAAACAAGACAACAACATCAAACAAAATGATTCTGTCGTAAATTTCTTCAAACTGATTGCATCATCACACGTTTATTATAATATTATATATATATACACACACACACACATATATCAACATAAGCAACATGGAAATTGAGAAGCTAAGTACCTTAAGGGTGAAAGTTATACCAACTTCAATTTCTCCACAGTAAGATTGATCTGCACCAACCACTCTATACTTTCGAGGATGAAGCTCAGATCTTCCATTCTCTGCTCCTAAAGCCAGCAAATCCTCCACATATATTCTGCCACCCACACACAAATTCATCACAAACATATTCAATATGATATTTGGTGCTCTCGAGTTAGCATCCTTTAAAGAAAATCTTCATCATTATTGAACATTTGAGTTGACTTATCAATTTCTTTCACAGGGAGCAAGTTTACTGAAGAATATGGTTGAGCCTTACTCGGCTTGGCCAAGGAAGTCATCAGCAGAGAAGAAGTCCTTGTCCTTGATTTTAAAGAAGAGCTTGAATTGGTCGCCTGATCCAGGATATTCTGCTCTGAATACAAATTTCTCGTTCCACACTGGATTGCTACCTCCCTCTGCATCATTATATATGGATATAGAGTGATCAAACATATGCCATAATTTTCTGATAAGCAACACCCTAACCTATAAGTTTAGCTTTTCAACTTAGCAGCAAGTTCGATTCAATTGCAGAAAGAGAGGGAAAAACTTCTTATATATCAGCATCCTATTACTTTTATGATGAAAAAGACGGAATCAGCAAAAGCTTATAGTTATATACTAGGAAGAAAACGGAAACTTATATTCAATCTTAAGTATCAGCTGAGTGAAAAATCAGACAAATCAATAGACTATTTCAGATTTAACAAATCGTTTGGTTATTCATATTTCATTTTCCCTTCCTCCCCCCATTCCACACACACAGTATTCCACCATTTTACACGGTATTCGATTAACATGAAACTTAATCACAGCATTCTGAGAGATCAATCTTATGGATCGTCTGACAATTTCAAATGAGAGCATATACTATATGGCTTATTCGGTCAATTTGGTTAAGTACAGATAATTAATAGACCCTTCTCATGATCAATTAATCAAAATAGGAATACTCTTAGATACATACTGCTCGTCCTTTATACAATTCAGGTACAGCAGAACACAGTCATAGCGATAGCCGGGAAAATAATAAAGGAAAATGCTCAAAAGTAACTGTTATATATGATGAATAAATCCCTAGTTCAACCATGTGTATGCATGTTCAAACTGGTTCCAGCAGGACTAATTGGAGTTATGTATATACATGAATTAATGCATAGGAAAATTGAGGAAAATAAAACTAACCATGGACTACACTAGTCTGGCGCTCTTGGCCTTTGTACTGGATCAGAACGTAGGGATCGATACGAGCTATTGAGAACAGACAAATATAAGAAATGAAGATTGTTAGATTTAACATATAATAGCATGAGAAACCTGAAAATTTCAAGAAACTAGAGAATTTCAGTCAACCCCTTTTAAAATCGATGAAACAGCGAATAACTCAAGAATTGGGGATTAATGTAGAAATTCTCAAGCTATGAGTGAGAAAGATGATGAAAAGAGAAGCTAAAGCTGAAACGCACCAAAGAGATCAGACAGAGGAAGGCCCTTAGCTTTGACCACAAGCACCTCCATGAATCCGATTGCCATTAGAACTTAGAAGAATCAAACAACGAGGGGGGAAAATTAACTGACGATATAGTCGAAGACATATGTATGTGCGTGTATATATATATATATATATAGATAGATAGAGAGAGAGAGAGGGAGAGGGAGAGGGAAATAAGCTAAAGGTCGCCGTCCTACCCATTCCAGGTTTTCACATTGGTTTGTAATGGGTCAATGGCCTCCAGAAACTCTATTTGATTTTGATAATTAATTTTATCATATGAGAATATATCAACTTTGTCAGATTAAATTAATCTTATGCTTTTGTTATTATTCGTAAATAATAATCACATAAATGTTAAGCTATATGCAAATAATTCATAATATGCAATATTGTATTGGTGAAAATAATTAGGTACTAATTAACTGTATAAATTTAAAATTTGAAGAGTTTATTATTGGATTTTTAGAAGTAGCATTATTTTCGTATGATTAACTTTGAAGAAATTTATGTGTAATTTAGTCTTTAAATAATAAGAAAAATGATGAAGCATTGGTTAAAAAAACGAGCAAGGTACCGAGCCGCCAAGTAAGAAGGAATTGAAAAAGAAAAAGAAAGGGAAAGAAAGGAGGCTGGGGAAGCATAGCAGTATATGACCCCCTCTCTCGCATTTAATTTAAATTTGATACTATCTCTTTTGTATTTAATATAAGAGCTAATGACTAATTTGAATAAATTTAAAAAATTTGTTACATTAGTTATTTGTAATAAATATATTTTATTTTTTTAAAAATATCCTGACTAGTTATGTATATTGGTTAGAATTATCATTTGATGGAACTTTTAATATGTACAAACATTATAAAAAAAAAGATAAATATAAAAAACAAAATGAATTAGAATCTTATATTTATAATAAATTAAATATCAAATTATTTTTTATATTAAGTACCAAGAGTAGTATATTTGAATGATGTTTCCCCCACATGCTCATGGGAGATGCAAATTACCAATTTACAAGTTAATAAATTACAATATTTTGCTAATGCCATGGCCGACAAACGTGAAAACTCCCCCCCCCCCCTCGTAACTTAAGTAATCATTATATTCTGTAGACTTCACATTAAACAAAATCTTCAAAAAAGCACTTGGCATTATTTAAGTCACAAGAGCCAACACGTTGGTGATAGTGATTTTTTTTTACCCTCATAAAAGAAGCAGCGATTTTAAAATTGAGGGATTGGAGCATACATAAAACCCAATCCCAGTTGGTGTTGGTGTTCATTCGTGGGGGGAAAAAGCATCATCATCACCATTATATTTTATAGCATGTGTCTTTAACGATGAATCATTTCATTTATATATAATTTAGAGTTAAGTTGCGTTTAATATCCTATTTTGTTAGATACATTTAATATCTTAAAATATTTTGTGATGCACCCAATATTTTAAATTTTTTTCAGGTATGTTCAATACCCTGAAATATTTGTGATACGTATAGTATCTTGAAATAATTTTTTTGAATGCATCTAGCACTTTAAAAAATATTGAAAAAACATTTATGGTGCTTAAATATATTCATTTAACGAACCTTTTGAAGAGTTAATGATGAAATTAAAATTGCTCATAAAATAATACTCCTCCGGTCCTAATTATAAGACCCAATTGACTTATTTGAGGAGATTAAGGAAGAAGTTAAGTTGGTTATTTATAATAAATAAGTGTTGTCATTCCTAAAATATCCTTGCTAATTAAGTATATTGGCTAAAACTATCATTATTAGAAGGATTATCTTGGAAAAAAATGCATAAATATAAGAGACAAAATGGATTGGGGTCTTATAATTAGGACCAAATAAAAAGTCAAATGGGGTCTTATAATAAGGACCGGAGGAGTACTTTAAAAGCACAATTGTTTCTGAAAAATTTAATATTTTAAGAGAAAAATTACACTATAAAATATTATAGGTTACTGGATATACCTAAAAAAAAATACTTTAGAATGACAAATGCACTATAAAATATTTTATGACGCTAAACGCACATGATAAAATACATCGAGGTGCTTAATACACCTTAACCCTATATAAGATAAACAATAATCACACTGCCCAAATAGTACTTGAAAGAATGTTTGGGTGGCTAACAAGAATGGATTTATATGATCAATTACAGTTGGTCTAATCAAAAGAGTCAGTAGTTTTTCATAATATGATGAACCAATGTCTAAATCCCTATTAAGAGGAATGTCCACATTTAGTGCCTAACAACATCTTAAATATGATTACTTTCATTAGGAGAATGTCCATACAGAGCCAAAAAAAAAAAAGAACGAATTTTTATGACAAAGATGTAGCTCATATTTTTATAAAAATGTATTTTTGATTTTGCTTTCAATAACAAAAATCTTATTAGTGGGTAATAAATCTTTGGTATCCAACACAATTTTTTCCTATAAAAACTAAAATAAAATAAAAGTGTGTGTATAGTGTATTCACGTGTGGAAAAAGAGGGGAGGGAGCGAGGGAGGGAGGTGTTGGAGGGATCATATGTAATGCTACGCACTGTGGGAGTGATATTAATGAATAAAGCCATATTCAGAGAGATACCTTATTTTGACTTTATGATGTTCAAAATTGAATTATCTAATACTCCTCCGGTCCTTAATATAGGACCCAATTCTTGAGTTAATTTTGGTCCTAAATATAAGACCCATTTCTTATATTTATCAATTTTCTCTAAATTACCCCTATAAATACTCTCTCAACCATAATCAAGTAGAAGAGGGAGATGAGGTATTAAGAAAGATGATTATGGTGTTTTAGAAAAAATGTGTCACTTTTCTTATAATTAACTAACTTACCTAACTTCCTTAATATAATCAAATTAGTTAAATAGGTCTTATATTAAGGACCGGAGGAGTAACATTGAATACTAAATAACTGCATGAGAAAAAGTCATGCACAATATTAGTATGAGTTCCCTCTCCAGTACTATTCATTAGCCATCTTCTAGAATAAATTATTGATCTCATATTTACACTATGCATGACAAGAGTATTACTTTCTTTTTTTTCCAAAAAAAAATTATCCTTGTTTACACTTAAAAGGACTTCTTTAATCCATACTTCTTTTTTTTTTTTGGTTACATGAGGGGCGGGATCGAACCCGCACATTACCAACACACGCACATGCTAGGTGCCACTCCGCCAAGAGGCGGTTGGCTTTAATCCATACTTTTAAATAGGAGTAACCCTGAAAAGTTATTTTATTTTTAGATCATTTTGATGATTTAACTATATTTTTAGTTATGGCAAAGCAGTAAGAAAGGGAAAATTTCCGCTAAGCCTTACAATGTGGACTTCATAAATTTTCAGTCCCAAAGGACTCTGAGAATTTCAGTTTCCTGACCCAAAATAAAATTAAATGAACAAGTAAAAGACCATTTAGCCCTTAAAATTTGTAGAAAACATCTTATAGGCTTTATTTCATACGTAGAGTTGTTATGTTTTTATTTTTTGTTGTAAATTTTCATATTTATATATATTTTTTATTGTTTGCTGTAAACCACCATATACATATATATGTTATTTTTATATTGTTTGTTATAAATTTTTGAGTTAATGCAAATTTTGGTCTCTAAAGTTTATTTTCATTTTAGAGTGTTTTGATAAAATCCAAATCATGGTTTTAAAAATAATTTTATTGTATACAAAGTAAGTATATGAGAGGAGTTTTATCTGAATTTGCGTGAAATTACTTTTTAAAAGTGCTTTTTAAATTAATCATTGGTTTTAATTCTTTAAATTTCTTTTCGTCTAAAACATTTGTTCCTATAATTGGTTCTTATAATTTAATAAAAATATGAATTTTTTTACTCATTGAGAGACCAAAACCTATGATTTGAAATTTGAAGGATTAATACCAAAATGAAGTAAACCTGAACGGCCAAAGATTATGTTAGTTGTTACTTTTCTATTTAATATTGTAAATGACCACATGTATAGTTGTTATTTGTCTATTCTTTGTTATAAACTTTTACACGTGGAGTTGTACATTTTCTATTCCTTGTTGTAATTTTTTGTATAAAGAATTGTAATTTTTTCACTATTTTTTGTTGTACATTTTTATACGGGGGGCTGTGCATTATGTCTTTTATGGGCTATAATGGCCATTTCAGAATCTCCTGGGACTGAAATTCATTGGGTCCACATGATGGGATTTAACTGGAATTCTCCCAATAAGAAATACCCTATATTTTGGATTAATAAAGCTAAATCAAACAATCAAGATCCAATCCATCCGTGTGAAACTCATTATACAGAACTAATATTAGATGAATGTACCATCATCCGGGGCAAGCAAGGATCAAATGGGGAAAGATTGGTTGATAAACAGCGAGGCGGCAAAATCTTCTGGCAGCATTTTCTTTCAAATAGTAAAATTAGTGGTAACCTGGGGCTTTCGTCCTCCCAACTCTAATTGTTGCTTATTTAATTCTAATCCATCCCTACTCCTGTTGAAAATTTTACTTTTCATCCCCGTCATGATGCAAGTATATTGCTCTTTTAGGACTTCACGTTTTGTAGTCCCTAGTTTCACAAGGTGAAAAAAAAAAAAAGAAGATAAAAATTTGAAACTGAAACGCTGTTCAAAATTCTTTTGGACAATTGGTCCAACAGCTGACATTGAATTGAAATGGAAATGACTATTCAACGGTAAACGCCAAAATTATAGAATGATTCCAACAAAATGAATCTGGCAGATTGGCTAGAGTTTGGCTAGCCTAACAAACATCAATTTAGAAGTCATTGATGCCGTGCTTGAACCTATTTATACGTTCTTGGAGTGAGGCAACCACCCCTAATTTGGATCTTTTCTAAAACCTTCCGGAGAATGGCCTGGAATTTGGAATTCAACCTTCAAGATTAGTCAAAAATAAAGAAACGAGTCTAGATTTTACAGTCATATTAAGTTCAAAGGCCGAAGGAAATTCCTAATGGTCAGATTCCATTCTATTTCACACCAGTCCATTTATTTCCGTGATAAAATAATACTGCAAGACCAAATTCACAACTTAATTATTATTAATATACATTTAATAATCAGACTACGGGTATTTAACAGCACTTACCACTCAAACAACACCAATTTACAAATAGAACAATGAGTATTTACCATTAGTAGTCCTTAAAAATAAAATATTCGTGAACTTGGCCCTCCAGCATAATTTTCCCTAATTCCATTCTCATCCTCTTTCTATGAACGAAAGAGGCCCTAAGGAGAAAGAACCAAAATTTTGATTTGAAGTTTCACAATTAACCAAAATCAACCAGTTTTTAAATTTTATAATAATATCAAGTTCAGCACGCTCAGAGTAGCAAATCAATTCTTAAGTCTGAAGATAACATCGCTTAAAATTCAAGCAAGATACAAAGGTTTGTATAGGTTCTCATATATTCATGGAATTGTACAGAAGCCCAGCATCACATTGCCAACCATCTGCAGCATGCACCACAAAAACTATCAAGAAAATGTCAACCCAACGGAGAAACAATCATCTTGCGAAGAAAATCTTACTATTAAACCACTTTACCTCATCTGCCATGTCTTGGAGACAAATCAGCAGACCTTGATCTTGACCCAATGGGTGATCTTGATGCTCTGCGTGGTGATTGTCCCCACTGGCCTCGTGCAGCCTCAGATTCATACATAGATTTCCTTTTATAGGATATACAAGGAAAACACAATCAACTCCCTAAAATCAGGAAAAGGACAGAAACAACGCATGTAACCAAGAGCTAAAAACACAAGCACACGTCAAAGACTCACTCATCATATCCATTGGCAGCATGATAATCTGGGCCATTGCCATAACCTGGAGAATATGACCTGCGCTTTTGATCACCATCTCGCTCCACAGAAGGACCCCTTGGTGACCTAGGATGCACACCACGTGGTCTAGGGGAAACAGAATAGTCACCTCGCCTTCTAGTGGTAGGAGAGTAGGACCTGACAATGTCAAATCACAAGCATGATCAAATGCCTCTATGATGCTATAGAACAAAATGTTTTCATATTCTAGACCTCACCTTGAATGGTATCTACTTCTAGAACCAGAGTGATAACGTGGGGAGCGTGATCTTGACACTGAACGAGATCGGGATCGTCCTGATACATATTAGATTAAGAACAGATTCCATAAAATATACAATACAAAAACCTCATTCATTTAAAGGGTTTCCAATGTAAAATGAGTTTAGTTTGTCAGTGATAGGGAAGAAAAATATAAAGTAAATGTCCTCCAGGTGAGTGGAAAAGGCTTCAATACACAAAATAGATTTATTATTAAAGCACGTCCTGAGGAAGGTGCCTAAACCATGTCCTTGATTTGATCCATGTTGATAACCATTTTTTGGGCCAAAACTAAGTCATATCAATCATTGATTCAATCCCCCAGTCCATCATGAAAGCAGCCTACAAGCCCCTAATTAAACAGCTTTTAATAAGCTAATTAGAAGAAATGGTAGACAAGAAAATTCCAATAAATGAAATTACTTTTCAACAACTCAAGGTCAATGATGCAATCCGGACACCACTGAAGAGGACAGACTTCAACATAAATGCAACAGACTTTGCATGAACAAAACAAGACAATTGAGTATCAGGTATGATTGGAAGTCAGCAAGTACATCATGGATAAGTCTTGAACCTTTATATATGAAATTTATCTATTATATAGAAAACATAAAGCGTTGTTTTGAAATGTCAGGTTAGCAGTCCAGAACGACTACATATACACCTGTCCTGTTCCTTCCGGAAAAGTGTAATGGCCTAGTGGAACCTATTCGTATTTGATGAATCATAAATTTTGACAGAACTTTAACAAAACCTACACCCAAAATCGGTGATACGAAGAGCTCCCCGAATTTTATAACAAATATCAATATATAATCAGTGGTAAAATTTTGAACTTGCAATTCATTCTTTTGTATATATCTAAACATGATAAACAACATAAACTTCACGCGCACCCAACAAATATGATAACTCTAATGAAGCAAGGGGGAAAAAAATCAGATTGCATTGACTGGAAGCTGCTTATTAACACTGCGGGGAACCTCTTCAGTTTTAGACAACAAGAAGTATTAATTCCGAAAATCACTGCAGTTTGGAATATTTAAAAAAATCAATTTTTGAAACAACATACCATAATAAGCTGACCTTCGCCCCCCATAGCTTCCTGGTCCTCTGTATAAGGTAAATGATACAAATATAATTAAAGAGAACTATCTTAGACATGAGCCAAATATGTTGTTTTCACCATAAGAAAGCAAGACATCAAATAAAAAGTAGAAGAAATACCTTGTCCTTGACTTCTGACGCATCTCCTCTGGTCTTTTCCTTGACTCTGCAGCAACAACTACAGATATTTCCCTTCCAGCAAAAATCTGTCCATTCATATGATACTGCGCCTCTGAAGCATCATAAGGATCCACAAATTGCACAAATGCAAAACCACGAGGCTCTCTGTATAGGAGAAACAAGTAGACCACCATTATAAGAATGTTAGACCAAACACTGGCAAAACTACACTGTAGATTACACTTATGGTTCAGAATTTGCATACCCAGTAATCACTGCAAATTACATTACTTAGTAATAAATATAGCATTCACTAGAAAATGTGTAACTGCAGAGACATGAACACAGCAGGATGTTGAATTAACCAAAGCCGCTAAAATCCAGGCTCAGTGGCTGACCTTTTTCTATACATTCAAGTAGTAAAGGCAACTTCAAAAAGGCAAGTGACTTGAAAATTCTTCAACACTTGAATTTATAAGCAATTGAATTCAACGTTCCCACAAACTTAAAAACATCTTCATGAAGTCTTCAATAGGACAAGTATCAATCTTCTTCCATCAAACTTCTATTGATAGTGTAATTATCTAAGTTCTCTTCACATAGGAACACTCTTCGCATGAACATTTATAAACTTGGGAACCAATATGTTAGGCAATGATAAACAGTGAGAGTGGATCTCCTCAATTGTGGGGCTTGGTCTTGTTATACTTCAATTTCAAACCAACATACCCCCTGACAAACCAGTACAAAATTAATTCATGAATGGAAAGTAAAATATTTAGGAAAACAATAAAATTCAGTTCAACAGAAAGAAACATCCGTCCCCTACTTTGACAATGATTTAAGAGGACAGAAAATACAAGAAAACCAATAATTGACTGACAATTCAATTATTCTTACCAATCTGGAGAGTTTCACCTGCAAGTATTCAGTAAATTCTTTCATGAAATATTATATACTTATATTTCATACAAGGTCAAAATCTTAGCATAGCTGCAAAAGGAAGACACTAATCACAGATGCATAACACTCCCCGATTATTGCTTAATACAAGTTTAAGGCACATACTCAGAGTAAAATATTCCCGCCAAGGTAGCTAGTAGCAGCTCAAGTGAACATCAAAGTATAACGAAACTAATTCTGGGTGCTTAATTAGAATCTAGAGGTAATAAATACAGTAATCATAAGCTTTATCAACTATTACAAATGAGCGGCTATCAGTATTACTTGCTCTCAACCTTTACTTTTAGTGATGCTCAAAGTTGCAGTGAGCCTCTATCAGTATCTGTTGTTGCAAAAGTGCCACATTGCCGTGGAAGGCAAAATTCGAGCCACTTTATACTAGCAATGGCACTCAATCGGCAAGCAAGACTATAATGCCCCAGCTTACTAAATTGACACGAAGATTTACACACTTTGACTTCAGAACACGAAAGAGATATAGTAATGACGAGGGGGGAAACTAAAGCAGGCCAATGCGAGAGATCACCCGTTTCCCTGAAATATAACTCACCCAGTGTAATAGTCCTTCGGTAGATAGACATCCCGGACGGGTCCAAATCGCTCAAATGGAACTCGAAGTTCCTCAGGTCTGAAAACAATGATAGAATAGGATAACATGAGAGTCGAGATAATAAGATTTACAGCATGCATGCACAGCACAATCACATATAAATAATTTTACCGGCAATCGAGAGGAATGTTGCGAACCAAAAGGCTCCCATGATTTTGTTCCCTTCGTCTACCTCCACCATATCCCCTCCTGGGAGGGCTTCTCCCTCCCCCACCATATCCTCTCCTAGGAGGACTATAGTATGCTGGACTGTATCTCCGCATCTTATCGCCTAATAGTGATACAAAGTTTGCAAATTTAAGCAACAATATTAAAAACACAAATTACAAAGACCAACTGATGATAATTACCTCGTCAGAACATCAAACATAAAAATCAAATATACAGGTAAAGGGAACATGAATCATTTAAATTGATCAGATAAAAGACGAGACTGAGACGCTCAAGGCCCGCCAAAAGTCTAAGTTTCACAAGAGGGACTAGTGAAGATTGATATATCAAGATCAACTTCAAAAACAGCTGAAACGTGCAAAAGCAATACAAATCAAACCAACACAATATTCATCTGCTTCGGGTATCATAAAGGATGAAATGGAATACCAATGATTACCTTCGCAACAGCGCCTGAGAGTGCGAGAGAGAGAGGAAGACCGAGCTCAGAAGTCAATTGGATTCCGTCCCTGAAAACAACAGCGAACCTTCTTATTTAAACCCTAGGTGCCGGAACCGCGTCGTTTCGGCTGGGAAAACAAAAGGGCAATTCAACTTGGGCGAGAAAGCGAAACCCAACCAGCTTAATTTCAATTTGGGCTCCAAAAATTGGATTCGGAACTTAACTAACGAAGCCCACAGAACTTAGGCCCATAAAATTTGTGCTCTCGGGGGAAGAAAATCCATCAGCTTTCTTGTATCTTCTACTTTATTTTTTTAATCATAAAAGTGTGGTTCTAATCATATAATTTTATATAAAATTTTAGTTTTATCTGTTAATTTTATAAAATATTTGTAGTCCTCTGAACCCATTATTATTAGTCTCAGATCATAATTTTTGTGTGTCAATTATTATTATTTTTAGACATTAAACATAATTTGTCAGTATTTGAAAATATTTTGTTAGCATTTAAAATTGATGACAGAATTTTTATTAATTAAATTAATAAATTTTTAGTCATATGACTGAAAAAATACTATTTAAAATTAAGAAATTAAAATAAAATCTTACAAAAATTAAAAATATACTTTTGCGTTTTTCTAGTTAAACAAACTCGATTTCAAGTTATATTATTATGTGTAATTACAATGTCAATAATCAATAAATTTAAAAATCACTTGTTTTAATTAGAGGTTTATAAATCATTTTTGGACAAATTACTTAGTTATATATATTTTTTATTATTGAATTTTCAATCCAGACATGTAGGCGCATGATGATGTATATCATGGTTAAAAAGCACGTGTTTTAATTAAGAATTAAGAAAATTTGTATTATAAATATAATTTTATTCTCTTAAATATCGGGTCCACACACAATTCCATATTTTCTTTTTGGTATTATCTAGAAGGAGATTAAACGTAAATACTTGAGAAGGAAACTTTGTGACGATAAATTAAAGGCACAAACAACCCAGTAGTAGTCTTTATTACTACACAACATCAATATTAAAATTACTGATCATAAACAGACAAAAAAAACCACAATCCCAAAAGCATCACAAACATATTATCCAACAATTTTGCCTAAGGAGTGCAGTTTTTATTTCTATCTTCTCATATCCTTCGACCAATTTCATGTTGTCTTTTCTTCATTTTGGGAAGTCAATTGATACCACTGAAATTGGAGGAAGTGTGACGTTCATGTTAGCCTGAGGATTCTCCAATAGACTTTTCGATGGTACAACCTATATACAAAGTCACACACAAACATATATATGTAAGTGTAATTTCAGAATGAGCTTTAAATTTACACTAATTTTCTCCAGTAAATAACTTAATACTCAAAATGATTTTTTAAAAAAATCATAAATACCTTAACGGGATTGTAAAAGCTATTCTCGTCTCTAACATTGCCAGAAGTGAGCAATGTAAGTGTGGAGCCAGAGAGATCCATATTGGAGTCCAAGCCATCAATTTTAATGCTAAGAGTGGTTGCTCGGTTAGCAAAATTCACAACCTAACAGAAGCATTTCAAATCTATATTAAGCTAAAAATTAACTCCCAAATAATTAATTTTAACTCCAGAATTGAATATACCTTAATTCTCAAATAATTCCTATGATTCGCCTTATCTTGCCAAACAATTGCAGATGCGACAATAGAGGACGGGGCTTTGAGTTTTGAGTTAACATATGTTGCTCCACTTGATTCTGTGAAAAGTCGTTGCAGCCAATAACTAGGAATTCCGTAGCTTCGATATGAATCAAACACAATTGCATCTGGTCTCCATCTATATATTCACACAAAAATTACCTAATTTCAATCGAAGTGCATGCATAAAAATTTATATACCAAAGCAATTAATTCAAATGTATTACTTTTGGTCATTATAATTCACAAAAAGTGGTGCATAAGAGACCATTTCCACAAGATCACTGCAGCATAAATATCAATATGTTAGCATTTGAGCCATAGAAAATATAACCATTTAAGTCATTAAAACATATTCAATGATTTTAAGGAATAATAAACCTGTTCTTCTCTAATCCCATGAGGAATGCGGCTTCTCCTAAGGCAGATAAGAGGGATCCAAATCCAGCATCTTCTCTCCATACAGCGTACTCACTAATAAAAGCCTTGGCGCCAATGCGTCTTACAGAATCAAACTTGTTGTATTTTGAGAAAATATCCTCAGCAGTTGTATAAATATGATAGTCAAACAAATCCGCTGGGTGATCCAATGGTTTCACAGTAGCATCACAATTTGAGATTATTTGCATATCTGAATAGTGATGCTTGATGGCTTTATAAAATTTAAGATAATTCCCTTGATAATTATACATGTCACAATCCTCATTTCCTATAGCAACATATTGTAGATCAAATGGTTTAGGATGTCCCAAAGAAGCTCTAATCTTGCCCCACTTTGATGTGACTGGACCTTTAGCAAATTCTATACCATCAAGAGCTTCCTGTTAAATGATTAATGCAAAATATTAGTCCAACTTAATCAATTAAAAATAAAGAGGAAGTAAGAATTTTTAAATTATACTTGAACAAAAGGACCAATCTCAGTTGTATTGATTTCTTCTTGGCGAGCAATTCCAGCATTAAATACCCATACTGGTAGTGCATCAAGGTCTTCTGCAAGCTTTTAAAACACAACAAATTGTAACAATTTATCGATTATTGATTTTTTTACATACAGAAGAACAAAATAATATAATGAACTGGAAAAAACTTAAAGGACATACTTGAAACATCTCTAGAAAACCCAAACCATCATCCGTCCAATAATCCCATGGATCATTAAAGTGACCAGGTCTATTTTCCCAAGATCCAATGGTTTCTTTCCACCTAAATGCATTTCTCAATTTTTGCCCTTCAACATAGGTACCACCTGATGCAATGCAAGATATAATTAATAATTAAATTAATTATAACATCTTTAAAAAATACAAATTTAGAGGATGCATAATTTTACATTAACATCATAGATACCTGGGAAACGAACAAATTTTGGTTTCAAATCCGCTACCATTTGATATAAGTCCTTCCGAAAACCATGTCCCTAAAATAATGAAAAAAGGAAATTTAAACATAAAGAGAAGTATAAAATAACAAATATGTAATTTAATATAATTAAAAAATTCTATTTCAAATATTACGGACATTATAGGTGTCTGTTGGCATAGCTGAGACTTGATCCAACCAAATCACTCCCTTTTTTGTGGTTGTAATTTGCAAACTAGAATTAAAATCCGATCCAATGGCTTCAAGAGTAGTTTCCATCCTTCTCCACTTTGAAACATCACTTGCAGATGCCCTGCATGAATCCATCAGTCAAGTAGCTGATACACACACACACGCATATAATAATTACCAAAGAGAGTAAAGGCAATCAATAACCTGATATTAGTAGAAGCTAGTTCATGGCCAAGTGTTCCTTTGAATGAGACTTTCAAATCAATTGGTCCTAATGCTCTAACGTAGAAGATCACTTTGTAATTTTTCCCTTCTTCAATAGACTAGGGGAACAACACATGCAAATAAGATAAAGAATTAATCTAAGATAGTTCAACCACAAGGAAAATAATGATATATAATCAAGAGCTAAAAAACATAGTCATACCATGCCCCAAAATCCAGGGTTAGAGAGGCCAACACCATGTGGGCAATCTTTAGAAGATTCACAGAGGATATCAAGTCTCACTGCAACTTTATTACGAGGAAAAGGAGAGGCAAGCTGCGTTTCTACACGAACAGTGGATTCATTTCCAACAATTGACCAAGGTGAAATACTTGAAGGAACACTTGTTCCACCAGCTTCAAATCCTTCAAAATCATAAGCTTGCATTTACTTAGTTATCAAAACATTACATTGCAAAAGGGAGAAAGGGTTTGAATCCTTGAGAGTTAGGCGAACTGAAAGTTGTATAATTAATCACCTCTATTCCTTACAAGTTCTGACCATAACCCTCCAGATCCAGCATGATTAATCTCCTGTAAAACAATCATTTGGTTAATTACTTATACAATATTGTGTGTATAAAACAAATGATGCAAAACATATGTTTGTGTCAACCTCGAAAAATACTCCAAAAAAGTGTTTAGAAATTGGCCATCCAGATTCAAGATTTACAGACAGCGATGCGTGCTTTGCCTTGTGCTCTGCATTGCATAGAGAAGCAAAGGCAAAGAATATGAACAGAAGAACAAAAGCTCTGAAAGATGGCATCTTTACGTAATACAGACAATAATTCACACTTAGGATTGCGTCTATTTCATTTGTGCTAACAAGTATTTATAACCAAAGAGGTGATTAATTAGGATCAAAATAGACTTGTTATAGCTTTCTTTTTTGGACCAAGTGATGGACTTATTATGGTTAATAGAGATCTTATCCTATTTCCTTTCTTTCCATTTATCCTAATAAGAGATATAACCTTACGTGTCTCCTCGTTTCTTTATTTTTTCTTCTGGTTTTTCGCAATTGTTTCTATGTGTATTCTTTAATGTATTAATCTAGTTCTGTGCTGCAAATGTTAAAAACTGTATATTTTTTTTAGTGACGTATAAAATTTCTTTCGGCCAACCTAAAGTATAAATTAATCTTCGAGATTATTACTATTTTCAGACTTCTAATTATCCGCACATTCTTTAGCGTATTTAATTATGTGATAATCAAGGAAATCCTTGTGTACATTGTGTTTGATAAAAAATTTTTAGAGTGGATATATCCAGGTAATTTCGGGAAACAAAATTTATATTGAATGAAGGTTTATCCAAAATTACAATTTTTTTCAAATCAAATGAATGTTGTAAAACATTAAAATCAAACATATATCATAATCAAAAAAAAAATCAAACATATATCTTTGACATTTAAGTCATCAATTAAATGTGAGTTTCTCCACATTTACTTTCATGACATTCGATTTTGCGTGAATGAATCAAATATTAAAGCATATTAAATTTTGGTTTCCTGATATATGAATATTACGAGAAAATATAACTTTTTTGGGGTGCAATTCAAAAAGCAATCAGATTTGATGTTATCTTTTCCTTAAGATGGTAAAATGAAGACATTGAATGGGTTGAAGTAAAGCCTTATCAAATACATGTCATATCATATGTACAATGTTTTTTTAAAAAAAAAGAAAGAAAAAAAGATGAACATTTGATATGTTTTTATGATACTTACTTATTCATGATCCTTTTTTATATATTCATTTATTTTTTTGCCAACCACGATTCTTTTTTATATTGTTTGTTTTAATTAAGATATACAGGTGACTCGTGAACCATATTAAAATTTCACATTGTGTTGCAATCACGCTTATAAAGAGTGAATCTGTATTCTGCTTTTCAAATTTTCAAAACTAAATGAATCATTATTGAATTGATATATACTTATTTGGAATTCATTAGTCTTATTATTTTCAGGTCAGCACTCAAAACTGACTAGTTTGGCTATAATCGGATTGTAATTGAATTGACCATAATAAATTAATTTAATTTTAATTTAATTTGTACAGAAAACTATTAAATGGAAAACAAAAAATTATATTCATTATTGTTTTACTAATTTTGAATTGTCTTTAAAGGGCTGAACTTTTTCGAACCTAGTAAGAATTTGAGATTTGACTTGCAAACTCACAGATCAAAGAGGCTAATTCAGTACCTATAGCTTTTAAAAGTACGTCCATTTGACATTATAATGGGAATGTGGTAGGTAGAATTCTCAAAAGTACTAAAGTCTAGTTCTTGCTAAGATTGTTGATATTTTATTTTGTATAAAGTGGGAATATTACAATGAAGTATATTCTAATTCATTAAATACATGTTAGTTAAAAAAATTTGGCAAATTACTTTTTTTTTTTACTACCAATTATATCCTTTATAAAGAATTCAAACTCGTCACCTCAGGCTTGAGAAAAATTTCATAAAGACATTATTAGATTATAAGATTCTGGCTAGTGAATTGCTATTCCATTAAACTAGCTAATACATGTTTGTCTACGTTAAATCATCGTAATAGATAGGAATATAATTGTATTAAATGTATCATATATATTTTGATAATTTAATAATTAATAATGGGGTCCAAATTAAAGGGTGATGCAAGGAAATGTGACCCATTTATATCAATCTTGTTGATCCAACCATTGCTCATGCTTTTGTGTTGAGATTTTATTATTATATTTAGCATTATCGTCATCATTATTATTGCATGGTGTCTCATTTACCCATAATAATTTGCAGTATAATGCAATACTTAGAAGTCATGACTAGCCAGTTAATAGGTGGCCACTCTTCCACTGAGGACAAAATGGGAAATTACATTCCAATATTCTGAGCCTATGACTTGAATGAATTTGAAGTTTCCTTGTCACTCTCGGAACTTCTTCATAATAGCTCCATTCCATGTCTTGTTTCATAGGAACCTGCTCTATTTTTCATTATATTCTATCTATATATATACACTACATATGTTACAAATAATTAAATTCCATAAATATATAAGAAGCCGGTTAAAGGCATAAATATATGAAAATGTATTTTTTTCTTAATATATTCGTATTTATAGAGAGGCTGAGCGAGAAAAAATGAGTTAAAAAAAAGAGAATAATTAAAAAAAAAGAGACACGTTATACATGTAAATTGTAACTTAATTATAAAAAGGATACTAATAACGCGAATATTATAGTGCAGGGAGCACTAATTTCTTCACTATTAAATAGCATTAATGTCATTTAAGGATATACTGCCAATTCATACAGAATGGTAGAATGAAAAGCACTCAACATTGAGGAAGTGTGGTTAGAGTGCCATAGATGGTGCTAAATTGGTAACTCACTTTCAAAATGTTTTATTAACATTAAGAAAAGCCTAAATTTTATTAACTTTCTCTTAAGATTTGATAATTTAATTTTACCTCTATTTAATGTATACACTTTTTAAAAAAATAATCTACACAATAATAATAAAATGTGAAATAGTATATTTATGTTAAAAATTCAAGAATCAAAATAAAACTCCTCTGTTTATCTTATAAATAAGATTAGAGTACTTCATACCTCTAGCAAATCCAATGGCCAATACCTCAAACGCTAATCACAAATTCACAGCATATCCACAAAATATCACCAGTAGAATTTCGAGTTTTTTTAAGACTATTACTTGTCATTATATTATATGGTATCTCAAAAGAAAAAAAAAAGAACCTTCTGATACGCAATATAAGTTTTTTCTCTCAACTTTACTTAGTTCTGATAATAAGTGGAACTTTTATAACATCTAGAGCATTTTTTTTTTTCAATGATAAGGGTAAATTTATGAAGTACAACAAATTTTTTCTTACGTCAACTTCTATTCTACCACCACTTTAAGTTCGTATGATTCTGTTTTTGCCACAACTCTTAGTCTGTACTACTATGATAGTTAAATTGGATCTATGACCTATATTATGAAACAAAGGAGTATATAAATAAGAATTTTAATTGTCTGAATCAGGAATTCTAAGAGAGAACAGAAGTTAAATTGAGTTCGGTATTCTTTGGTTTGCCTCACCGCTTGCTATTGTGGTGCATGAGCTAAATGTGGTTTCTTTTGATTTTTGGCTTGCTAAAATCTTGCATGACCTTAAGCAGGATGACTTTTTGAAAGCTGTGGTGGCCTATGTGTGTTGGTACATTTGGAAGGCCCGTTGTGGTTTGATTTTTGAGAACAAAAACCCAGATCTGAATTGGATCTTAATTGCTGCTTCTACTGGTGTAAATGAACTGTGGCGTGTTAAGCGCTGGAGTGAATCTCATTCGGTTTCCTCAGCTAATGAATTAGAAGATATGGTTTGGTCTCCTCCTCCTCCTAATAGTTTAAAATTAAATGTTGATGGCTCTTTTGTAATAGGTACAAATCGTAGTGGTGTGGGCTTTGTACTGCGAGATGCTCAGGGCCAAGTGGTAGATCTATTCTGCCAAAAAGGTAGAGTGCTATCAGCTTTTGAGAGTGAAGCTGAGGCGTTACATCAGGCTATCTTTCGCTATAAAGATAGAGAGTTAGGCAAGGTGGATGTGGAATCAGACTGTCTTCCTTTGGTAAAAGCAATCAAGGAAAATACTCATTGTCCTGATTGGAAAGCAAACGGGCTGGTTGCTGATTTAAAGGGCTTTTTTGCTTCCTATACAGACTCTAGCTTATCCTTTGTTCCTAGAAAGTGCAATTTGGTAGCTGATTGGCTAGCCAAATCTGGTTGTAAGGGGATGTGGTCTTTTGGTTGGGAGTTGGCTCCCCCATCCCCTCTTTTGATCTTGCTTACTTCTGATAGGTCGAACTGTAGAGAAGGCATAGGATGAAACTCTGTTTCTTTGGAATTAATATACATCGTTTCTTTGACCAAAAAAAAAAATGAGTTCGGTATTCTATTGCTTTGCTTGTCAAAGACGTGCTTGCATGCAATGTTTGTTAATTCTTTTAGGACTAATATATATTCTCATTTTAGTTTTAATCCTTCAAATTTTAAACCATAGATTTTACTCTCTCAAAAAGTAAAATAATCTAAGTTTTTATTATATTATAGAGACTAATGCTTTAAATAAAAAGACAAAAATTTACGACTTAAAACTTGAGAGACCAAAAACAAAATAAGCACAAACTTAAAGGACCAATATCTATATTAACATGTTCTTTTATTACTATTTTAAAAATAATCCATTCATTCATCATAATTTAATTGACATGGTTTATATCAAAATTTTCCCCCAAATAAAAACGTTTACATCAATTTTTTTGGCCAAAATATCAAATTTTAAAAATTGAGTGTCGCTGCCATGAACATGAAAAGAATATTAAAGTTAACGTTACACAAGACTAATGGCTCATGTTATAAACTTTTTTTTAATTTAGTTATCAAATTCGTTTTCTTCCACTATCACATTTACATTTTTCATCCCTCACAATCTCTCACCACCACCGCGAAGATGATATCTAGTTTAGCATATAACGAATCAAAAAGATGAACAGCAATCACCAATTTCCTGAAGCCAGTAAAAAGGATTGAAGCACGAGTTCAATCCAATCAACTTACCTAATCAGAACCGAGAAGCAGATGATCTGGGTCTAATAAGTACCAGCCTCATTCAAAGATTCATTAGCACTTCTCTAATGTTGTTTAGGAACGCTATTATTGCTTCTGCTTGAGCTACCTGTGTCACTGGAATCCTGAACCAGTTCCAATGCTCCTACCACATCGGCCATGGTCGGTCTAAACTGGGGCTTATCAGACAGGCATTGAATCGCGATTTTGGCCACTTTCATGGCTTCGTGTACCAGGTACTGGCCTTTGATACGAGCATCCATAACTTGGAAAAACCAGCATTTGCTCGGAAAGTACTGCTTGGCCCATGCAACTAAATTCTGTTCCCCGGCTAGCCTGCTTCTGTCAAATGCACGTTTGCCTGACAGAATTTCAAGCAGAACAACCCCAAAACTGTATACATCACACTTCTTGATTAGGCGACCTTTAGAGAAAGACAATGGAGAAGGATTAGCAGTGTAAGATGCAGTACTGAACTACTGATGTTAAGATTATTTAAAGTTAAGTTTTAATTATTAAGTGAAAGCCAGTGAATAAAGGAGCTCTCAATAAAGTGTAATGAACTAGGAAGCAGCAGCACAGAACTTAGAAGTTTTGTTCTCAAAACACAACAATTCAATAAAGAACCAATGCAACCTCGAATTCTAGCTACTTGAAACAGACCACAGACACCTACAAAATGCATTTGTAATAATGAAATTGCATAGTCAATTTATGGTACACCATACCTCAGGGATATGCTTGTGCATGTCTTTAAAATGTCCGTTTTAAAAAGTACATCAGCTGGTGCTAGTGTGAAAAGGATTTAATCAGTCCGACAGAAGAAAAACGGAAGGAGGGGAAATGTTTTCATGTGTTTTAAGATTAAATGGTTCACTTTCGGGATTTGACTTGCATTGCAAGGCTTATCAAAAGTAAACCCAGTTACAGTTCAGATGGGTAGCTACCCAATAATGCAGATGGTTGGAAAGTTAGTCAGACGAATGAGCCACTATTCAGGAGATTATTCTGCTAACAGTTAACTCCAAAAAGGTAGGCCTTGAAATGAGTTGACAAAGGCAAGTGATACTCAATTGATGATGGTTGTTATGCGAAATGACACGCTATATACCAAAAGAACAGCAACTGTGGAGACAGAATTACATGCGGGGAAAAAAAAAGGACATGACCCTTTTAGTGATCACAATTTAAGAACTACTCATCAATCTAAAAGATACCTGTGGCTGTATACTCAGGAGCACCATAGATATGGGTTCCCGTGACCCAGCAATGGCTCTCATCATCCAATGACCCATCCTTCGCCAAACAAGAATCAGATAGCTTTGCATTGAAGTTCTGATGACAATAAAATAGGATGTTAAAATGGCTAGTCTAGCTAACGACTTCTAATCTTGTAAGATCAATGGGATTTACATACTGAATCAAGCAAGATATGAGAAGCTTTTAAATCTCGATATATCACATTTACTTCATCGCTATGAAGAAATGCAAGAGCCTTGGCAGCATCAAGGGCAATTTTCTTACGGTTGCTCCAAGAAAGTGGTTCAACATGAGATATCCCTATTCGAAAAACAATAGATAATTGAAAGTTTGAACCTGTAAGATACTAAATAATGCCAACCCACTGGCAATAATGGAAGGAAAAATTAACAACTCACGTGGAGATAAATGATATTCCAAGCTACGTTTGGTCAAAAACTCATGTACCAAAAGCCGATGGTCATCCTCTAAGCAGCAGCCAATCAATTTCACAATGTTAGGATGATGCAGCTGTCCCTGAACAGTAATCTCCTTCTAAAGCACAAGACTAATTAGTGGCAACATAAAATAACAAAAAGCTTCTAAATATCATCTATGCTTGGAGCAAATTTCTTTTTGCAAATAATCCCTGGTAACCACAAAGTAACCTTCACCAACGATTCCTTGTGCCCTTGGAAGGCATCTTGGTTAAGCTTCTTCACAGCAATGGCAATCCCAGTGCCCGGTTTAGCAGGTGCAAGTGTCTGCTCATCAAGCCACCCCTTAAATACCTTCCCAGATCCACCTTCCCCAACCATATTGTGGGGATGAAAATTCCTTGTGGCTGTTTTTAGCTCATCGTATTTGAAAATTTTCAATTGGGAGACCTTGTTGCTTCCACCAATCAAACCATCTTCTTGCTTGCTAGCATGGGTTATATTCACAACTGCACATTCAGATTAAGAGGTCCACTTTTCAAAACATTTATAAGAACACTAATTATAAACTAAGCTTCTGATTGTACTGGAACACCCGATCATATGACAAAAAATTAGGGTGTGTTTGGTTGGAGGGGAGGGGAGGGGAGGGGAGGGGAGGGAAAATGAGCCCCTCCCCTCATTTGGTTAAAAATTTTGGAGGGGAGGGGAGCTAAAATGTCCCCTCCCCTCCCCCATTTTGGCTCCCCTCCAAATTGGGGGTTTTTGGAGGGGAGCCAAAATTTTGGACCATTATACCCTTATGGTTTTTTTAATATTCCACTTTTACCCATAAAATATATTATTATAATATTTATTTCAAATAAAAAATATATTATCCTAAGTAAAAAAATAAAAATATATACATTATTATAATTAAAAATATATTATAAAAATTATTTAAAAATAAAAAATTATAATATATAAAATTAATTGTTTTTTATAAATATATTATTTATTAAATATATTTTAAAGCTGGAAAAAAAGATAGCCTAAAGAAAATAAAATTTCATTTTTCTTAGAACATATAAAATTTGTTAATTTGATTATTTTAAATATATTATTATATTAATTAGAATAAAAAATTACTATACCAATTTTTTAGTACACATAGTAACATGATAAGACTGAATTTTTATTACTATAAAAAAAAAAGACTGAATTTTTATTAAATTATATAATTTAAATTAAGATGTAAATTAATTTATATAATATATCAATAAAAAACATAAACTAATATGTAAAGGTAAAATAGTAAATTGATTATTACTATCCCTCCCCTCCCCTCCCCTCCTTGAACCAAACAAGAGATCATTAAATACCCTCCCCTCTCCTCCTTTTTAATCAAACCAAACAAGGTGAGGATAAATCCTCCCCTCCCCTTCCCTACCCCTCCCTCCCCTCCCTTCCCTTCCCTTCCCTTCCCTTCCCTTCCCTCCCCTCAAACCAAACAGACCCTAAGATGCATTGTTTAGTTTTGAAAGGAGTCTGAAGTGTCCGAAACACTCCGAACGTAAAATGTAGGCCACGCGGAAATTAAACTAGTTAATTAAAAACTTTCCCATACATACCATGGTTGAAGGGTTTATTTCATTTCAACATAGTTCCGTTGTATATCGCACAGATAACAAAGCGACAGAGAAGAAAGAGACCCTTTATCTTCTTCCTCTACAAAGAATTAAGGAAAAAATCCACTATTTACCGACGCGTATAAACTAGCTGGAGCATTTGTGGTATATGACTAAGTTACATGAATGAAAAGCCAATTTTAAAAACCAAAGCCAAATCAATCTCAGAAAGCACCAAGCAAGATGATGGAGCAAAAATTAATTGAGGAAGTAGGGAAGAACAGCAATGTTACCATTGCGTGAAGGGTTTTCAGATTTCATCCTCGCACTATAACAGCAACCCATGACCGCGCAACTCAGGGCCCAGAATTGCTTCTCGCCATTTTCAGTGAACCCGCCAGCCTCGGCGAAGAGAGGATCGAAAATCCTTTATTTTCAAGAGAAAAACATATAATACTTAATAGTTCTTTTCTTCAGTATAAAATCTTATTTCATTTTTATTTTGATTCTAAATATAAAATTTTAATTCATTTTATTTTTCATATTTATTTATTTTTTTCAAAGTAATTATTATAATAATAGTAGTTCTAGTCAATACACTTGATTAGTAAGAATATTTTAGAAAAAAAAACATCTATTTGTTATAAATAACTAACTTAACTTCTTTCTTTAATCTTCTCAAATTAGTCAACTAACTCTTATAATTAAGACCGGAGGTAGTATAAGAAACAGTTTGACTTTTAATTTAATCTTAAATACAAGACTTTAATATATTTTATTTATCATATTTATTAATTTTTTTCAAGATAATTCTTGTAACATTTGCCCATGTGAAATGTTTTATTAAATGTTAAAACTAATATATTTGATTTAAAAGAGTATTTTAAGAAAGAGAGTACATATTTATTATAAACAGCTAGTTTAATAAATTTCTTTCATCTACTTAAATTAATTAAATAGTTCTTATATTAAGGACTGGAGGTAATATTATAGAGCGAAGGCTTTTCACAGGTGAGTTAGCAGCACACCGTGAAAACTTCATTTTCAAATACAACTATTGATCATGTAACTTGTGTTTAACTACCATTTTTAGTTGAGAGAATTACAATATCAAGAAAGGGATTTAATTATCCTAAAAATATCGATAAGTGAAGAGTATTGGCCCAAAAAAAATAAGTGCAGAGTAAGCAATGCTAAAATAGAGAATGACTACATTTACTTATTATTGAGACTTTTTTTATAATTAAAATTTTTTTAAGACCTCTTCATAATTTTTCCTTTGTATGGTAGTTAAATTGGATCTTTAATACTCTGTCATGACACGAAGGAGTAAATGAATAAGAATTTTTTTAATGAATTTGTAAGAGTTCGATTATAAAACTTAGTCTGAATCATAGAACTTAAATTGAGCTTGGCATACTATCATTTTGCTGGCTAACTCAGAGTATCTCTAATTCTAAATATAAAACCTAATTTATATTATAATTTGTATTATAAATTAAATTTTATATTAAAATATTTAGAATTAAAATGTGTTAACAGTGAAATGGAATATGTTAATTTTAAAGATTATATTGTAATCAAGTTTTATTTAAAAACTTGTTATAAGTGTATTATAGAGATATAAAGCTGTTAATTTAAAACTGAAACTTGTTAATTACGTAATTAAACTTTTTTATTTTTAAAGTTGTGTTGTAATAAAATTTTATTAAAGGCTTCTTGTAAATGTATTATAAAAATAAAAAGTTATTAATTTAGAATTGAAATATGTTAATTATAAAATAAAATATACTAATTTAGAATTCTCTTTTAATTTTTAATGATAAAAATATTAGAGTCATTTCATAAATTTTTAAAATTTTTTTTGAGGCCATGTGACTTAATTAGAAGTTTGAGAAATTTAATGACCTAAATGAAAATTTAGATTATTTAACTATTTTTTTAAAGAAATTTTTTCTTTTTTCTTTTTGGACTGAGACGTAGTCTGAGTATATAGATAAGAAATTTTTTACGAATTTGTAAGAAAGAGTTCAATTATAGAACTTAGTCTGAATGATAGATTCTGGGAGGAACGGAAGTTATTTTGAGTTTTTTTTTTTTTTTGGACTCAAAAGTTATTTTGAGTTTGGCATTAATAAATTTAATTTATAATATAATTTACACTATAAACTAAATTTTATATTAAAATATTTAATTGCTATGTTTCAAAGAAACGCCAGCCCCATTCAAAGATCCATTAGTACTTCTTTAACGTTGTTCAGGAACACGACCACTGCTTCTGCTTGAGCTACCTGTATCACTGGAATCCTGAACCTGTTCCAATGCTCTTACCACATCGGCCATGGTCGGTCTGAACTGGGGTTGAACAGACAGGCATTGAATCGCGATTTTGGCCACTTTCATGGCTTCGCTTGCCAGGTACTGGCCTGCGATACGGGCATCCATAACTTTGAAAATCCGGCGTTTGCTCAGAAGGTACGGCTTGGCCCATTCAACTAAATTCTGTTCCCCGGCTGGCCTGTTTCTGTCCAGTGCACGTTTGCCTGACAGAATTTCAAGCAGAACAACCCCAAAACTGTATACATCACACTTCTTTGTCAGGTGACCTTCAGAGAAAGACAATAGAGAAGGATTAGCAGTTAAAATGTGAGTCAGCTCTGGGATTATAAGATGCAGTACTGAATTACTGATGTCAAGATTATTTCAACTTAAGTTTTAATTCTCAAGTAAAAGCCAATGAATAAAGAAGCTACCAATAAAGAGAAATGAACTAAGAAGCAGAAGAGCACAGAACTTCGAAAACTTCTTCTCAAAACGTAACAATTCAATATAGAGCCAGTGCAACCTCAAAATACTTGAAACAGACCACACGCCCCCACAGAATGCATTTGTGATAATGAAATTGCGTAGTTTATTTATGTTATACACTGTTAACTCAGGGATGGTTGTGAATTTCTTCGAAATGTCCACTTTAACAGTTTCAAAAAGTGCATCAAGTGCTAGGGTAAGGAGGGTTTAATCAGTCCTATAGAGGTAGAAAAAGGAGGAGGGAAATGTTTTCATTTGTTTTAAGATTAAATAGTTCACGTTCTGGATTTGACTTGCACTGTAGAGCTTATCAAAAGTACATCCAGATACAGTTCACATGGATATATAGCTACCTAATAATGCAGGTGGTTTGAAAGTCAACCAACCGAAATAACTCCAAAAAGGCAGGCCTTTGAAAAATGAGCCGCGCTGTTCACAGATTAAAAATTGTGCATTTCTTATGCAATTTATATTGATTATATGACAAGCTAGCAGCAATTAATACAAAAGAGAAAGAAAAATGTTTGCAGTATTCGGGGGACAAGGAAGCTCCCACATGAATGCTAAAACTCTTATTTCTCCTGCTCTCAAACCAGGCTTCTACGAGTTCCCTTGATGAACAACACAAATCCCAGTCACTGTCATGTTTCCCAGGCAATTATGTAACCAAGTCAATTTAAAGTGGCCAATTCAGGTTTTAAGGCCTCCACCAATGAGATTGCATCATAACTTATTCAAGATATTATTAGAAGATACGTCAACCTTCATGGTGTCAAGTGAATTACTATGTATGTCTATTCTTTTTTTTCCTCCCTTTCCAAAAGAGAAAAGAAACTGCTATTTCCAATACAGGAAGTAGGAAGTGTGTGCCATTGACATAAGAAGGAAATGAGAAGTTGACACTGGTGATACACATTTGATGAAGGTTGTCAAGAGAAATGACATGCTATATACCAAATGAAGAACAGAAAGCGCGGAGCCAGGATTACAGGCAACATAGGATATGACCATTTAAAGTGATCATAATTTAAGAACTACTCATCAATCTAAAAGGTACCTGTGGCTATATACTCAGGAGCAGTGAAGCCAAAGGTTCCCATGACCCTTGTAGCGACATGGCTCTCATCACCCGATGGTCCGCCCCTTGCCAAACTAAAATCAGATAGCTTTGCATTGAAGTTCTGATGACAATAAAATGGGATGTTAGAATAGCTGGTCTAGATAACGACTCCTAATCTTGTAGGATCAATGGGATTTACATACTGAATCAAGCAAGATATGAGAAGCTTTTAAATCTCGATATATCACATTTACTTCATCACTATGAAGAAATGCAAGAACCTTGGCAGTACCAAGGGCAATTTTCATACGGTTGCTCCAAGAAAGTGGTTCATCATAAGATGTCCCTATTTAAAAAAAAAAAAAAAGATAATTGAAAGTTTCAATCTTTAAGGTACTAAATAATGTTACCCCACATATAAACCCGAAATGGCAATAATAAACGGAAAGACTAACAACTCACTAAGAAATAAATGATTTTCCAAGCTGCCTGTGGTCAAAAACTCGGATACCAAAACCGATGGTCATCCTCTAAGCAGTAGCCAATCAATTTCACAATGTTAGGATGATGATTGATCTGTGCCTAAAACATAAGACTAATTAGTGACAACAACAAATAATATAAAGCATCTTAAAATATTATCTATGCTTCGAGCGAATTTCTTATTGTAAACAAGGCCTGCTAACCACTTTGTCACACTCACCATCAATTCCTTGTGTCCCTCGAAGCCTTCTTGGTTAAATTTCTTGACAGCAACGATTATCCCAGTGCCTGGTTTAGCAGGTGCAAGTGTCTGCTCATCAAGCCACCCCTTAAATACCCTACCAGATGCACCTTCGCCCACCATATTGTGCGGACGAAAGTGCCTTGTAGCTGTTTTTAGCTCATCGTATTTGAAAATTTTCAATTGGGAGACCTTGTTGCTTCCACCAGTCAAACCATCTTGTTGTTTGCTATCATGGGTTATATTCACAACTGCACATTAAGTTTAGAGGTCCACTTTTCAAAACATTTATAAGAACTCTAGTTATAAAATAAGCTACTCATTGTACTGGAATACCCGATAAATAGGTCGATTGTAGGGAGAATGACAAAAAATTTGCAAGCCATTTTATGATTCATTATGTAGTTAGTCTGTAGGGACCGGAATGCTTGAACGTAAAAACTAGGCTACACGGAAATCAGACAGGTTAATTAGACACTTTACCGTGCATCCCATGGTTGAAGGATGTATTTCATTTCAACGAAGTTTATTTGTACACCGTACAGATAACAAAAGGACAGAAAATAGACAGACTCTTTATCTTCTTCCTAAAAAAATCTATTGTTATTATTTATAGACGCAAATAAACTAGCAGGAGCATTTGTAGCATATGACTAGGTTACGTGAATGCAAGCCTATTTTAACCACCAAAGCCAAATCAATCTCCGAAAGCACCAAACAAACAAGCTGATGAAGCAAAAATTAGTTGAGGAAGTAGGGAAGAACAGCAATGTTACCCTTGCGTGAAGGGTTTTCAGACTTGATACTCGCACTAAAGCAGCAACCCATGACTGTGAAACTCAGAGCCGAGAATTGCTTCTCTCTGTTTTCGGTGAGCCCACCAGCTTCAGCGAAGAAAGGATCGGAAACCCTTCAATTTCAAGAGAAAAAGATATTATGAAGTGGAGCCTTTTTCACAGGTGCGTTAGCAGTCAACCGCGAGGACTTCATTCTCAAATGTAATTATTGAATACATAAAAATAATTCCACTAGTTGAATGGGTAAAGTAAAGGTTTGAACGAGGGAAGATAATGGAATTGCGAGGAAAGATCACAAGTTTGGACCATTGAGAAAGGCAAATTTCAGCAGCCGTTGACCTAGCGTCGGCCGACCGGAGCTTCGATGTCCGACCCTTGCAATGGCACCCATCTCGCCGGAATCTACTTTTATTTTCACCCGCCGGCGAGAAGGCCACCTTTCTCAACGCTGATACCTCTTCTCAGGATCCTTTCGTTTGTCCATTCCAACAACTCATTTGCTCTGTTTGTTTCTTTAATGGAGAAGTTAGAAAGTTCTTCTCTCGTTTGAATTGCAATCGTTGGTTTCTTCCATCAAAGTTTTCTTCTTGCATAAGTTTCATCTGCTTGAATTGATGGAGAACACTGTTCGAGATCCCCGTAGGCATCCTCGTCAAGGAATTGATTTGAGATTTAACCAAAGTAAAATTTTCGTATCATGCACTGGTTTTCATTTTACGTCATGCTAAGAAGATGCTCACCGAAGGGGCTCGTAAGGCTTTGCATGCATGCAGCATGACAGGACCTGTTTGGTGACTTGTGGTGGGTAATTACAGTCCAACCATTTCTCCCTTTTAATAAGTTCAAAAAGCCAGAAGATAGGAAGCGTATCACAGAAGATGGTGGTTTTCATTTCTATTTTATACTCAACAACAGTCAAGAGGACTCTATTAATATTACTGATAATCAGATTGATGTTCATGATCCGAAAAGTTGATGTTCATTAGGGAGGGACTGATCGAGTATTTTCAGCAGCAGGTTGATCAGCTTATGCATGTTTAGACCTATCTCTAGAAATTCAAGTCAAACTGAGATTGAAGGTCTTCTTTTAATGATGTTTCTTTTCATATCAACTTAAATGAAGGTGTACATGTGACTGATGTTCAAGCTCATCGGTTATACACTTTACGATGTGTGGATGAAGTTCAGAATGTAACAGTTACTGGGTTAATAACAACAGTTGAAAATGTCTTGTGAATAAAACTGAAAACGGGAGGGAAGGGTGTCAAAGTTTGCAAGTTATCAATGATTGGCACTAGATATTAAGAGTAGCAATTGTAATTAAAAATGGGGGCAATTTCTTTAAAAGGAAACCTAGGAATATCAATTAATAAACTGCTTCTTTCTATTAAGGTAGTTAACAATGCCGAAGAGTGAATAATACTATATCTCTAATTCTTAATACAAGAGTTAGTTTGACATTCATTTTGATTTTAAATATAAAACCCAAATTTGTTCTATCTTTCATTTTTATTTATTTATTTTGTTAAAATAGCCCTTGTAGTAATTACACATATTAAAGGTTTCATGAAATGATAGTTCTAATGATTAATAAGAATATTGTAAAGAAAACAATATATTTATTACAAATAACTAATTAAACTAATTTTTTAATCTATTTAAATCGATCATCTAGTTCTTATATCAAGGATGATTTTATATATGAGGCCAAATCCAAAAAAACACCGCAGCTCATAACCCAGCAAACTCAGCACCGCGTACTATAATGACAACAAACCCATAGAATTTGAGTCTCTTTTTTGAAGATAATTATTTCGTAACCAAATTATAATAATTATTTTGTTAATGAATTTGCACAAAAAGAGGTTTAATTTTCTGTTAGTATGAATATAAAAAGCTGAACAGCAATCCCCATCTCATATCAGAGTCAGGTGGCCTTCATGCCTATGAACGAGGAAATCGAATGGAGGAAGACAAAGGTTTTTTTTTGTTTTTTCTTTTTTTGGCGTCAAGGAAGACAAAGGAATTTAGGATATAATAATTAGAGCCGGAAAAACGAACCGAACCCGTTTAGACCTGAAAATTACGAGAACCGGGCTTTGAATTTTTCCTCTCAAATGAGAAACAGGCCCTACAGGGCTAGTCCTATAGGGCTGAGGGCTTAAACGGGCCTCAGTCCCGACTTGTTTTGGCCTTTTTATAATTTTTTTTTGTTTTTTTTAAAATTTTTTATGTAATTCTAATATCATTAATTTTTTTTATTGTTAATGATATTTTAAATATTTAGTTATTATTATCATTTTAAAATTAAATTTCACAAAATGATTTGATTTATTTAGTTTTAGATAATAATTTATCCAATTAAATTTTTAAAAAATGAGTTAGTTTGGACTTTAATAATGATTTGATTTATATTATATGCATTGATATTTTTAAACTCCATATATTTGATAAGAGAGTATTTTTATACTTATATATCTTGTGATTCTACAATTTGAATTAGAAATTTATAAATTTCAACAACAATATTTCTCAAACTAAAATAAAATAATAATTAGATTGTAAAATTTAAAAGTAAAATTTCGATAAAAAAGAAAAACTTGATGTTTTTATTACGAAAGAAAAGCATACTCACAAAAAGAGTTGATTATAATGATGATAAAGTTTCAAATATTAATGATAACATTCGTTTATTGCACATTTATACTATAGATAAAACTTTTAGATGTTATCTTCTTAATGAATGTTTTAGATATTTTTGGATATTAATACATATTTATATATGATGATATTTTGTATTTGTAACTTAATTTTATTCATATTTGTGTCTTTTATTAATAATTTCATTGGCTTATTTTCATTTTTTGATAAAAAAATATGAGAATTATTAAAAATAGCATTTTCCCCACCTTAAACGGCCGAAAGCCCGCGGACTGACTTTGAGCCCGTTAACTTAAGAATCGGGCTGATAAATTAGAGTATTTTTAAAATTTCCACCCTATAGAGCTGGCTTTTTTAAACCCGCTAGCCCTACAGGTCCCCTGATTCCCACCTTAATAATAGAGAGAATCAAAAAGCTGTACAGCAATCACCTGTCTTGAAAAAGACACGCTCAAGTTCAGAGATATACAATGGGCCAACTCTATTTCTTTGAAGCCGATTAAAAAAGGAGCTAAGTATGAGTTCAATCCAATCAATTTACCTCCGTTTATGTGGAATGAGATGCAGATGATGTGGGTTTAGAAGTGTCAACCCCATTTAAAGATTCACTCGTACTTCTCTTGTGCTGTTTAGGAACATTATTAGTACTGCTGCTGCTTGGGCCACCAGTATCACTGGTATCCAGAAGCTGCTCCAATGCTCTGACCACATCAGCCATGGTCGGTCTGAACCGGGGCTCTACAGACAGGCATTGGATTGCGATTTTCGCTACTTTCATGGCTTCACGTACCAGGTACTGGCCTTCGATACGAGCATCCATAACTTGGAAAATCCGGCGCTTGCTCGAAAGGTACGGCTTGGCCCATTCAACTAAATTCTGTTCCCTGGATGGCCTGTTTCTGTCCAACGCACGTTTGCCTGACATGATTTCAAGCAGAACAACCCCGAAAGTGTATACATCACTCTTCTTTGTCAGGTGACCTTCAGAGAAAGACAATGGAGAAGGATTAGCAGTGAAAGTGTGGGCAGAGATTACAAGCCGAATTATTAAGTGAAAGCCAATGCATAAAGGAGCTCTTAATAAAGTGAAGTGAACTAGGAAGCAGCAGCATAGAGCTTAGAAAACGGGTTCTCAAAATGTAACAATTCAAAGCAAAACCAGTACAACCGCAAAATATAACTAGTTGAAACAGACTACATAGCCTACAAACTGCATTTGTGATAATGAAATCGCATAGTTATGGTACATCACACTTCAGGGATGCTCTGGATTTCTTTCAGCAAAGATATTGACGAGAACTTGATCAGTGCTATCTTGCAAAAAGGGCGAGGGAAATGTTTTCATGTGTTTAAGACTAGATGGTTCACTCACTTTATTTTATTTGTACCATAAAGCCTATGAAAAATGGATCCAGTTACAGTTCACATAGACGGCTGCCTAATTATGCGGATAGGTTAAAGAAAAATGTCTGCAGTAATCGGGGGCAAGGAACACCCACATGAATACTAAAATTCTACCTCTCCTGCTCTCACCCCCATCTATCTCTCCTGGTCTAACCTAGCTTTTACGAGGTCCCTTGATGGCCAACACAAGTCCCGGACTCAACATCATATTTCCCAGGAAATTATGTAACCAAGTCAATCCTTGGCGGCCAATTCACGGATAAAGGCCTCAAACAAAGAGTTGGCATCATAATTGATCGTAGATGTTATTGGGAGATGCATCAACCTTTTCGGCATCCAGTGAATTATTTAACTTCCAAAGGAGAAGAGAAACTGCTCCAATACTGGAAGTAGGAAGAATGTGTTCTGCAGTAGGAAGGAAATGAGAAGCTGACAAAGGTGATGCACAATTGATGAAGGTTGTCATGTGAAATGAAATGCTACATATCAAATGAAGAACAACTACGGAGACAGGATTGCATGCACACAACAGGATAGACCATCTAAGGTGATCATAATGTAAAAACTAATCATCAATATGAAAGATACCTGTGGCCATATACTCAGGAGCAGCATAGCCATATGTGCCCATGACCCTTGTAGAGACATGGCTCCGATCACCTGATGGTCCATCCTTGGCCAATCCAAAATCAGATAGCTTTGCATTGAAGTTCTAATGAGAACAAAAATGGGATGTTAGAATAGTAAATCCAGCTAACTACTTCTAATCTTATAAGTTCAGGGGAATTCACATACTGAATCAAGCAAGATATTAGAAGCTTTTAGGTCTCGATATATCACTTTTACTCTGTCACTATGAAGAAATGCAAGACCCTTTGCGGCATCAAGGGCAATTTTCAAGCGGTTGCTCCAAGAAAGTGGTTCAACATGAGATGTCCCTGTTCCAAATATAAACATAGTTGAAAGTCTGAGCCTTTAAGGTACTAAATAGTGTCAACCCACATAAACTTAAAATGGCAGTAATCGAAGGAAAATTAACCACTCACTTCGAAATAAATGATTATCCAAGCTGCCTTTGGTCAAAAACTCATATACCAAAAGTCGATGGTCATCCTCTAAGCAGTAGCCAATCAATTTCACAAGGTTAGGATGGTGCAGATGTCCCAGGAAATTGATCTCTGTCTAAAGCACAAGACTAATTAGTGACAGCATCAAATAACAACAAACATCTAAGACATTATCTATGCCTGGACCAAATTTCTTATTGTAAATAAGCCCCGCAAACCACAAGTGACACTCACCAACCATTCATTGTGTCCCTGGAAGCTTTCTTGGTTAAGCTTCTTGACAGCAATGACTATCCCAGTGCCCGGTTTAGCAGGTGCAAGTGTCTGCTCATCAAGCCATCCCTTAAATACGCCACCAAACCCACCTTCGCCCACCATACTGTCAGGACGAAAGTTCCTTGTAGCTGTTCTTAGCTCGTTATATGTGAAATTTTTCAAATTGGAGGACTGCATGATCTCACCCTCTGTTCGGGGAGTTGGAGGCACCGAGGAAGTGGAGAACTTGCTGCTTCCACCCATCAAACCATCCTCTTCTTTGCTGTCATGGCTTGAGTTCCTCGCTGCACATTCAAATTAAGAGATCCACCTTTCAGGACATTTATAAGAACTCTAATTACAAATTAAGCTTCTGGTTGCATGGAAACATCCTAGACGTGGGTTAGGGTGTAGAGGTTGCATAAAACTTTTGCTAGCATTTTTAAGACGCATTGTTAAGTTAACAAAGGAGCCTGACGGTACCGGAACACTGAACATAGAAATTACGCTATGCGGAAACGAGAGAAATTACTTAAACTCTTTCCCACGCATCCCATGATTGAAGGGTTGATTTCATAACTGAAAGACAGAAAAGAAACAGACCCTTTATCTTCTTCCTCTCTTTCAAGCCGTCAAAACATTAAAAAGAAATCCATAATTCACAGACGCAAATAAAGTAGCCGGAGCATTTGTAAGTATATGACTATGTTAAATGAATCAAAACCCAATTTTAACTACCCCTGCCAAATCAACCAGAGAAAGCACCAAACAAGCTGATCAATCAAAAATTAGTTGAGGAAGCAACGAAGAAGAACAGCAATGTTACCCTTTCGTGGAGGGCTTTCAGCTTTGATTCTCGCACTAAAGCAGCAACCCATAGCGACAAACCTCAGAGCCCAGAACTGCTTCTCGCTATTTTCAGTGAACCCACCAGCTTCAGTGGAGAAAGAACCGAAAACCCTTTGTTTTCAATGAGAAACAGGCACTCGGGAAAAGGGAAAAACAGATATCCAAGTGTGAAAGGGAGGTTTTTTCCACATGTGGGTTAGCTGTCAACCGCGGAGACTTCATCCTCAAATATATGTATTGAATGCGCAAAGCTACTTGGAACGAATTGAATGGGTAAAGTAAACGTGTGAACAGGGGTGAGAAGGAATTGCGAGGAAAGATCATAATTTTAGACCGTCGAGAAGGACAAAATGCAGGGACCGTTGACCAAGCTGTCACTCCGGTTTTTCAATTCATTTAGGAGAGAGCTAGTGGGGAAGGAGACTCGGAAAATACCTTCATTTCGTTCCACGCTCTCAATCTCAAGCTTATCCTTCTCTTTGTCCAATCCCATCATCTGCGCATGGCCCCATCCGAGCTTTTGACAAAAGAGGAAAGATGTTAATTAATTATTTAAGTAGCTAAGTATACATAATTTATTCGGTAATAGTTTCTAAACATTGAATTTTCATGATTATAAGCAAATACAGGCTGTCATTTTGTAAACTTTACAATTCTTACTTGTATATATTCAAAACGTTAACTAATTTTCTCATTCAAGTGGTTTAGTCAAATATTTCTTATGAAAAGAGATCAAAAGAAAAACATAAAAGGTGGTCTTAAAAGATCATAAATTCTCATTTAGTCTAGAACACTATATAATACTACCTTTAGTTCTTAATATAATATCTCGTTTAATTTTTATTTTAGTTCTAAATACAAGATCCCAATTCATTTTGTCTCTCATATTTGTTTATTTTTTCCAAAATAGTCTTTGTAATAATACTACTTCCGTTTCTTAATATAAAACCTCGTTTGATTTTTATTTTGATCCTAAATATAAAACCCTAATCCACTTTATCTCTCATATTTATGTATTTTTTTTCTAAGAAAGTCATTCTAATAATGATATTTCTAGTTAATACACTTGATTAGTAAGAATATTTTAGGGGAAAAAACACTCATTCATTATAAATAACTAAATTAACTTATTTCTTTAATCTTCTCAAATTAGTCAACTAGCTCTTATAATTAAGACTGGAGGCAGTAATAGTTTTAACTAATAAACTTGATTAGTAAGGGTATTTTAGAAAAAGATAGCACTTATTTATTACAAATAATTAACTCAACTTATCTTCTTAATCTGTTCAAATTAGTCAATTAACTCTTATATTTAGGACCGGAGTTAGTAATATTTTGAAGAGTATGAACAGTAATGTTAAATTAAATAAAGTAATTTTAAGGAAAATAATTTTTGAAATAAACCCTTCCCTTCTTGAGAGAACACAAGTTCCATCGAGTTTGGCACCTACCGTTTCTCTTATCTTGTCAAATTTTGATGCCGCTCGGGTTGGTGCTCGGTAGGTGACGGTGCATATACAAACATTTTTATATTATACACTATATACATAAATAGATATATTCCTATTTTTATTAATATTTTAATAAATACAATAATTGTTAAATTATTTATTTATAAAATACACTCACCAATCCATTCATACTACTTTGGTTTAAAATATCAACTTGTAATTTTGTGTATCAAATACTCATATAGACATTTTTTTTTTTTGGGATCAGGAGTATTGTCTGCCAGTAGCAAAATACTAATTTTCCTTACTATAAGGGTTGGAAATTAAATAAAATCTGCTGGTAAAAAAAAAAGAAATTAAATAAAATCATGTACTTTCCAAAGAATTTAAATCAGATCACTTAACAAAAAGATAAAAGTTCTTACTATTTAGGTTTGCTTGAGTAACTCAGATACAAAAAACAAAAATGTGGTTTCATATTTAAGACAATTCATAATTACTATGTGCAGTTACAAAAGAATAATGAAAGTTGAATGGAAAATCGACAGCCAAAAAGTCAGCGTGGGCGACAGCATATGCTCAATTAAATAAAATATATGAGGAAAAGTTTGTCTTTTGGAAAAATCAAGACAACAGTTAAATGAAAACAAGAAAAGGTTGGATTTTTTTGTCTTTGAAAAATCAAGCTGTTTGACATTTGAAGCCAATGTCCCTCTACAAGTTGCTGCATATTTTAAGGATTGTGATTTAGAGCAATACAGGGTTTGACTTGGAGAGATCTACAATTAATATTGTTTTCATCTTTTTTACAAGTTACAGACTCGCAAAAGAGATTGTCTTGTTCTATTTATTAGTTATTTCCTTCGGTCTATGATATAAAAAATTAGTTTTTTTTTACATGCTAAAAAATAAAATTTTAGTCATTAGATATGTCCTAAAATAATAATTTTCTATTTTATGCCTAAAAAATGATAAAATTGCATTTTATATTACACTTTATTATATCTCTCATCTCTCTCCACTCTCTCATATATATAATAAGAGTGAAAGTTAAAAAATCACATTAATTATCCTGACAACATCTTATATATTGGACTACAATTTTTTTACTAAATTTTTAACATAAATATATTATTTTACCTTTTATTTATTAATGTATAATTTGTTATTTGTCTGAAAAATATATGTACTAAATTGTACTGTTATTAAATGTTAAATTTCAAGATAGAGTTAATTTAGTTTAGTTTAGTTTTTTAGATAATACACGTTCAAAGTAATTTATAAATAAAATTGAGGGAGCGCTTTTTCCTCTTTTCTTAACAACATTGGATTTTATGAGATTCAAATAATGAAACGCGACCAGGCAAATGTTGTTCATTAATATATATTAAAATATATAAAAAGATAAATTAAGACAATAGTATTTCAAAGAATGTCAATACAAGTTGTTTTAATAACGGTATTTGTCACGCTTGAATAAGGTCCTCCTTAAACTTAATGTTGACATATTTATTTATTTATATGCATGCATGTGTTTAATTGTTTAAAAAAAAATTTTAAAAAAGGAAAAATTAGCAAAGAGACATATACCCTAAATGGATATCTCTCAATTTTGGATGGGTCAAATTAGATGGGGATGGATTTGTAGTTTCGATTGAAACAGTTCATAAAATTTTTGGGTTACATTCAAAATAATACTGCTGAACTTTTGGGCATTCTTGAAAGTCTTAAATTCTAATGGGAAGAAAATTATATGAAAATAAATTGAGCTCACACAAAGCGAAAACAAACACAATCATCCTCTCATCAACGTTGTCAAAAGGATCAGAAATATTCTTATATGTGATTGGAAGGTCTTTTTATTGACCATATTTTAGAAAATTTTTGTGATCAGATTTAGCCTTATATGTCTATAACTATTACTACCTCCAGTTCTATTATAAGATCCAGTTAACTAATTTGATAAAATTAAAAAAAGAAGTTAAATTAGTTATTTGTAATAAGTAGGTGTTGTCTTTCCTAAAATATCTTTATTAATCAAGTGCGTTAGCTAAAACTATAATTATTAGAATGACTATCTTGAAAAAAATTGAGTAAATATGATAGATAAAATAGATTAAGATCTTATATTTAGGACCAACATAAAAATCAAACTGAGTCTTATATTAAGAAACGGAGCTAGTACCTTTTATTCTAAATATAAGATGTAATGTAATTAACATTACAAATTAAATCTCATATTTCGGACCAGAAGGTTTTGTACCACGGCGTTATTATTTAAAAAGAAAAACACGTGAAGTAAAAGCATCATTATTCATAATTTTGTATTATTATGCCAATTTGCGTATAACACATGATAGCTTTATATCGCATAGATGTTAAAATAATAGCAAGCAGCAGAAGAAACCAGTTTCGTCCGTGAATAGAAGCACTTAAATATACACACACACATACATACTACCTATTATCATAAATATAAGAACTAGTTAACTAATTTGAGTAGATTAAGAAAATAAATTAAATTAGTTATTTGTAATAATAGGTATTGTCTTTCCTAAAAGATCCTTACTAATCAAGTCTATCAACTAGAACTATCAGTATTACAAGGATTACCTTAGAAAAAAATGAATAAATATGAAAGACAAATTGGATTGAGGTCTTATATTTAGGACTAAAATAAAAGTCAAACGAGAATAATTAAAAAAATATATTCAGCTCTTCATCTTCCGGACCGTTGACTTGACATTTATTTGCTCCATTGACTTGACTCTTATTTGGCCAGCCTGATAATTTCTCAAAATATTTTTTTAAAACAATAAATTCCCATCTTCATCCATTAAAATGTCTGACATTTTGCAAGTTTGTGTAACTTCTTTGTAAGGGAACCCTCAAAAAGAAATGCATTTAAAATATATGTTTTTTTTTGTCAGGAAATTTAAAATATGTGTCGGTCTTTTATTTACTTCCAGATATTTAGCAGACCCTAACTTTCAACTCCCCTTCACAACTCACGTTACATTGTGTGATATGATGCTTTTTATTGGGAGAATTGTTATGAAGGGATATAATTTCAAAAAAATCTTAGTAATAATAGAGCAATATGTAGTAACAAGTTATAGGATAGTAAACAGTAACTGCTCACTTATTATTGGGACTAGCTAGTAATTATTTTCTTTTTTTTTTTTAGTTTCATGAGTATTAATTATGAAACGAGCGCACGTCAATTCAAACATTGCTAAAACTTGTTTAGTAGCATCATATTGACAAATAGTTTAAAAAAAAAAAAAGAAACAAAATAAAAGAGGATGCAACAAGATATGGAGCAAGTCAGCATTAGATTTAAGGAGGCATCACATGATCACAGTCCTCAATTTTCTATATTTTAATGCTAAAGATATTTTTTGGGAAAATCCCAAAAAAGGTCCTTGGAATATGGGAAATGCCAAATTGGGTCCTTAAATTTCGAAAATGACAGAATGTGTCATTGACCCAATCTGTCATTTGTGAAATTCAGACGAATTGACAATTTTGCCCTCATTTATTCATTCACTACAATGATTTAAGGAATCACTATAAGAGTTTAGGTGTTACCTAGATTCGTGTAGCGAATAACTACTCACTTTTTCATAGTCAGGTGTGTTGTTATTAACTACAACTAATTCCGTAATTACTAGAACAATGTAAGCATTACCTAGATTTGTGTAGAGAATAACTATTCATTTTTTCATAGTCAGGTATCTTATTATTGTCAGGTACCTTATTATTAACTACAACAAATCTTGTAATTACTAGAACAGTGTAAGCGTTACCTAGATTTGTTTAGAGAATAACTACTCACTTTTGCTTAGGGGCAAAATTGTTAATTCGCCTGAATTTCACAAATGACAGATTGGGTCAATGACCCATTCTGTCATTTTCGAAATTTAAGGACCCAATCTGAGATTTGGTATATTCCAAGGGTTTTTTCTGGGATTTTTCCATATTTTTTTTAAAAAAATCTTTTATGATATTAACCTTTTCATGAGGTCCCAAGTGTCGGTTCTCTATAGATCTGTGTCTTTCGTGATTGTCACTCCCACTAAAGGAAGTCAACATTATAGAGTTCCCATTTTTTTTTTGACCTTTTACTGATACTATGACCGCCCAGTGGACTTTGTAATTTCTTTAATACTACTTCTGGTCCTAATTATAAGAGTTAGTTAATTAATTTGAAGAGATTAAAAATATAAGTTGAGTTAGTTATTTGTCCTAAATAGGTGTCGTCTTTCCTCAAATATCCTCACTAATCAAATGTATTGACTAGAACTATAATTATTAGAACGACTATCTTGAAAAAAATTAAGTAAATATGAAAAACAAAGTGGATTGAGATCTTATATTTAGGATCAAAATAAAAATCAAACAGGATCTTATATTGAGGACCACAGATAGTATTTCTTTCTGTCTCGTGACGTGGAGCCAACTCCACTTGGGCCCTTCCCTGCTGTGACTCCAATAATTCTACCAACTGTACATTATCAAGTCTACAGACTACGGCCCAAGTCCCCATGCCCAGAGTTCCCTCCATCATTTGAAAGCCACGGAAACTTATTTCAGTTGGTGCCTTGTTGGGTAGAATTAACTGTCTGGCGTCTCTGACTACTGTTTACCAATTTTCCAAAAGGAAAAATTCAATTTCCAGTAAAAATACTGTAATTGTGGGCACCGCACATTTTCAAAATTGAATCAAACCATGCAAGCTTCTTTGTATTATCTTCAAGAGCCAAATAAAAGCCATTTTACAGAATTTTGCTGACTGCATCTTCAGGAAGCCCATGCGGTCAGCAGCAGCAGCAATAATAACAATAACAACAAACCTTGTATCATTCATGAGGGTGGTTACACGGATCTCACATCGACCAACTCTTTAAATATACCAAGCAAAATACTAAAATGCTTCATTTCCAAGAATGTTATTGCATTCTACTGTACAATGTAAATACATGGAATTTCCCAGAAGTCATGTCATGACAGCAGGTTAGGACAAATTGAAATTCCACGTCATAATTAACTCTCAGATGTTGGTTTGTGTGTGTGTGATATACATAATCTCTATGAGGCCGGAGGTTCATCATCCATCATCTCCACTACAGGAGCATACTGCACAATGAATAGTGACTAAGGTCCATGTAGGAAGCACGCAGATTGCAAGGACAAGAGAGTAATACTATTGAATAAACTCACCTCGTCATTCTCTTCAAAATATATCCCATCAACGGCACTGTTCTGCTGAAACTCCCATCCCAGACTGCTCTCAAGCAGCTCCTTGAATTTTCTCGTCTGCGATGAATGAAAAAAGTCAATTGTTATTTTCTTCATAATAACCAGTCAAAACCCTGCAGCCAGAAGAACAGGCTGCAAAAAATTTCATTCAGAGCAGACCAAATTTATATCAAAAGTACGGATCTACAGAAGGGTCGTTATGCAATTATTTTGGCCCTCTTAACTACCAATACCTGCCATCAATGACCATGATTCAATGCTGTTGACTGCCATCATCAAGTAACAGCAACTGTCATCTATTGCAATTTTGCCCAGGCTTAAGACATAGGTTTGACATTTTCCTATTACACATGCGACTATAAAGTGAACTTTAATATTTGCATTTTAATCTTAATTCTACACATGTCAACAACACGCTTATTTGAATAACATTAAAAAGCATATCATATCTAATCATCTGATAATCAAGGTAAGTAATAATTGTTTATTTAAAATGAAAAAAAAAAAGGGGAAGGCTGCGTTGCTCCTTGTCTTGTGTAGCTGTGTATGCAGGAGACACATGTAACTAGGCAATTAACTTGTTTTCCCCCTACAGTTACCAAATGGGCCAAATCCCTCCCTGTTGTGCTTACTAGTGCACGATACATTCCAGGCATACCAAACCAGAAAGAAATTGCGATTTCATCTTCATTCCATCCTTCAGTTCCGGCAATTTTTCAATTCCTAATTATAATTCTCTTTCTTTTGAGGGAAGAAGCAGAAGATGTACCAGTATGATAAAAACAGGATCAGAGCTCATACCCATGACAAAAGATCTCCATCAACAACAGAGGCATCTTGAACCAGAGAAAAGAAATCCTGGAATTCAAAAATGGTACGAGTCATAGATTAACACAAACTCAACAAGCTAAATCAACTATTTGGACGTTGTACTGAGATAAAGATTCAATCAATACTAGCGGAAGCAGCCAAAATATTGGGCAATTAGATCACAAGAATCCAAGGCCTTAAAAGCGACTACATCTTGTAGGGAGGAGGATTGAACAAGAACGGATAGACAAAGCAGATCTCCCTCGACAATATTTGAGACATTACATTTCCCGTTAAGTCCTCTTTACTTTGTGTTAGTTCTGACTTTAACGAATCCTTGACACATTTTGCTGCTATCAACTTAATTCCTAGAGATAATTAAAGGAGAATTCTCATTTAGATGTTATTGATGATTGATGATGTCAGGAAATTTTTTGACAACGGATGGAATATCTGAAAAATGGAAAAGCAGGTACATATACCGACAAATATTTCCAGCTGGGAAAATGTACTCTAGAACACTTAAAAAAATCAAGCTATTCAACAAAGTTAACCGGGTGAAGGGGGAAAAAAAATCAAGAGAACCAGTGCAATTGTGCCAGAATAGGTATGCAAGATAACACAACAAATCTGAGAAGTTAAAAATTGGGTTCATAACATCATCAAGCTACCTTACAAAGACGGTGCAGAAAGCTGTCGGCAGAAAACCAAGAATCATCCAACAATGCTGGCCCTGTTTCATCTGGGCGATCTTTCTGTAGTCCATATTTTAGTTGATAGTAGATTACCTTTATGAACTATGAGAATCCATAAAATTCCAAATTTCAGCTAAGTGAAGTTGGGGAAAGCAAACACAAGAGCAGATGAAAGCAGCAGGTTGTAAATCGAAGAAGTATCTCAAATAGGAAATTATTTTTACAAGCAACCACAGCATAGCATAATAATACAAGTCAGCTATATTTAATATGGTAATATACTAGTTAAACACCAAAAACTTTAGAAGATATCAAACTCTGCAATTCATAGCTCCTCAAAACTTGTTCACCCTTTAAGAATTATTTCACCCATTTTTCATCTAAAGTCCTGATTTGAGGACTTTTGCATCATCCAAAGAAATTTGATAAAAGTCACAGCTTTTTTTACTCGTTATCCAAATTCAGCCGCCTTTATGCTCCTAGGCGGCCTTCTGAGAGTAAAAATATTCAAAGTAATATGTTGATTGTTTTGTACTGTATACGAACCAAGATGGTATGGGGTGCCTAAGCCCTGCATTATGTTACATGGAATGCTTGAGTAATTGGCTTATACGGGGAGGGTTTCCCAAGCAGATGCCCATCAGAATCTTAAAGAATAAAATACAGTTCCAACGTTTACCTTTTTGAATAGTTGACTCCGTGTATGGAAGGGCTGCAAAAGATTGGACAAAGTCTTAGAGAAATAAATATATCTATAATCATTTCATAACACCACTCCACCCAATTTTGATCCCATACTATAATTTTAGCATATAACATGACACCTAATACATAGCCTACCAACAAAATGTCCCAGGAAATAAGGAAAAACTGCCATATGAAGAAATATGAGAAAAATTTCCATGCGGGGACAAAATTGAAGATTATCAAGTTTAAGATATTACAATGGATATAGAACCCCATTTTGATATGTCAAGTTATTTTTCTGTTCTGTGTATAAGCTTCAGCGCTGCTCAAATAAAAGAAGCTTCAATTTTCATCTACATCACATAAATTTAATATGACAAGTTCCTTTCCCTGAAGGTAAAGGGTTTTTAAACCCTCAATGTTGTGTCCCACTCTCAAGAACAGTACGTTGGACTTGGTCAAAACGATCTTCTCAACCAAGTTTTCTGAAAGGTTCAGAGCCTTCTTAAGTTTTGCAAGCAAAATATGCAGAATATCCTTTTAGAGAAATATCCAGACATAGCAAAAATGAATTCTAAGCATGCCAGATTTTGAGCCTCGAAAAACCCTGCAGGTTAAGCTGTTCTGTTAAGCAGGAGCCCCAAGATTGATTTAATTATCCTATCAAATTGAATATTACGGAAGATATATTATTTTGCAGCATCCGCAGTTCAGTCTCTTAACTTTGTGTCTTTAATGAGAAACAAGCATAAATAAGAAAACTAAAATTCAAAAGGTCATTTGAAAAGTCCTTGCATGCATCATTCAACTGGGATATAACTACAAAGCTATACTCACTGCTTCAGTGCAGCCTAAAAAAAGGCTAACTAAGGACTTCCACTGGAGAAAAGCTTCAAGTGATTGCCCCATCTGCACATTTACAAAATATCAAATTTCATATTTGGTCAAATATGATAAATAATTTACCAAGAAATCAAGTTTAATCTGCTATACCAAGAAGGCAACAAATGCAAACTGCAGTTCTCCAAGAAGCAAGTCCTCAGAACCTCCATAATCTTTTTCCAGCAGAGTTTCTAACAATTGTGTCTGAATAAACCAACAAAAGAGAATCCACATAAATCAGAGAACAAAGGACTGGAATGTTGCACTGAGATCACATGCTAAATTAATACCAACATACAAAGTCCCCCCCCCCTTTTGGGACCAGGTATTCAATAATATGTACACAAACAACCTTGTCAAGATTCAAAGAAGTAAGTTCTTGTCCTTGCATCCCTTTACATTTTATAACGCTGGGAACAGATGTATAGTAGCATCCTTTCCTCTGACTCTGAGACTTGTCAGCTGATGTTGCAAACTTACTAGCCTTAAGTTGCTTTTCTAGAGCCTTCTCCATTGGCGTCTTTGGAGTGTTTCCAACCATCCCACTCTCATGTACAACATTGATTTCACCTCCAATGGGCTCTGCCCATAAAGTTTATCAGTTAAAAAGCTGAATATTGTGCAAAACAGTAAGTCAGAAGAAAGGCGTTCCACCATCAGTTTAATACAGAACGCCTTGCAAGTAAGAAAATAGCATACCTAGCCTTTCTATCACACTCTTTGAAATAAAATTAGATAATCGCTTCCAGTCTACATAATGATTAAGATTGTATGGCCCAAGATGTCTGTCAAACTCCAAATTTTTAACTGCTTGACGGTATCTTTCCTCCTAGGTAAAAAAGTGGGGGCAAATGAGAAACCATTTATTCATAAAGATAATAACAAAACTATAAAAAATGGACAGTAAAAGAAACACAAAAGATAAAAATGATAGATTGCCAAAAGCAAAGAATAACAACAAATTGCTCCAGATACCCCATTATTAAGAATCCAACTAAAAAATCAATCCATCTACTAATTATCCACTAGTACTAACAATAAACCTCTGAGCTTAGCAGAAGCAAAATGCCCTGTTCTGCCACATAAAAGAAGAGGATCGTGATTCTAACTTTGTAAAGATTTTGGAATTCATGCTTCTACACCAACTAATTATATTGATGCATAATTTCGCCTAATATTGTCTTAGAATGTCTAAATTGACCAAGAAATCACATAATACTAAACAAGAATAAAAGATAACTATATATTATTTTATTTATATCAGTCTTGCATTAAAAAATAATTAGATAAAGAATATATATACAACTCAAGGAACACCTACCTCTTCCTCGGATAATTTTATCAGCCTTTCCTCTTGTTGATCCCATTTTCGAACAATTACCTGTGTATCCATGTTAAATATCAGGAAACACAGTTATACAGACCTTTGAGATTTTTCGGACACACAATGCCGCGCACTAAGTTTTCTTCCTTTATCATGTCCATTAAAGAATGAATAAATTTTCTTCCTTTATGATGTCCATCAAAGAATGGATTCAAGTCTTCAACAAGAAAGCCATTAGTTAATTCTAACCAATCCATCTCAGGTGTTGAGTATCATTAGGAGTGTAGGAATAGTGTATAAACCTCAATTTATTCAGAGATAAGAGTTTAGTGAGAAAAGATATTCTAAACGTCAAGGCATTAGGACACTTCTAACACTATAAACAGGAAAAATGTTATTCACTTTGCCTTCTTTCTACAGTATCTCCTACAATGTTATTCACGAAGTAAAATGCAAAATAATTGTTTTTGCAAAAATCTTCCAGTCTTTTGCATATCAAGAATGCTTTCCTTTGAGAGTTTACGGTGGATGGGAGACAACTCCAAATGAAACTTTAAAAGCCAAAGATGTCGCTCAATATGAAACAAACCCCCACAACACACCACATTACAACTACCTTTCCTTGTTAAAACTCTCATGCTTATCTGAAATGAAACAAGACAACAATGTACACAACCCAACAAAGTGTCTGAACAGGATCTTGGTAGAATCTAGGAATAATTCTATTCAAGCATGGAGGAATTAAAAGATACAAAATCTCAAGGATGACAATAGACACTGATGTTCAAGATTCTCGAGGTAATATCAATACAGATCAGAATAACCAATTTAAAAGAAAATCTAAAGCATTCCTTATCTCCAGCTGCGCTTGATTTATCAAATTTTGAGTTGGGGAAAAACCAATTATAAGTTATAGTAACCATCTCAGCATGTATGTGGATGATTTGACAAGAGAGATATAAAGTTTCTAACCTCTGAAGGACCAACATCAATAAAGAACCCAATTATTGGTGAGAACTCCTTGCCGTCCCTGTGAAAATAAAAATAGAATGTCAAATGAAAAGATGCAACAACTTTATTGAGGCACACAATGGACAAGAGTATTGAAATATAGGATGCAGTTGAACCAAAGTATCAAAAGTTCAATAAAAAACATGCATTAATGCTTATTATTTTATGATCTGCTAAACAAAATAATAATGGTACCGATAAGTACTGCTCCAGTCTGACATCTTTTTCATGCTTACTTCCCTCATCCAAAGAGTAAAGGCTAATTTATTTAAGGAAGAGTTAGAGCTGGATAATAAGAAGCATGATTTTACCTGCTTGAAGAACTGTAATAGACAAAATGAGGACCAGGAGGGATCATCTTAATACCCTTAAAAGCAGGTCCCACAGAAAACATCTGCCAAAAGGAATTTTGATGTCACCTGTGTCAGAGGAAGTTGAAAGCAACAAGAAAATTTTCCCCCTTTTTCCTTTTCCAAGACCGACATAGCTACACTCAATTTCCAGATACAAAGATTTTTTTTTTTTAAAACAAAAGTACGTGCAACAAAAGAAAATTAAAGGATGACCTCTACACTACCTGAGAAAATAAGATCAAATTTCCATCTTAATTGGCCCTATCAGTTGTTTTATGTATGCCCTTCCGTAATCTACAATTTTTAACAAGCCAACAAAAACAAAATTTGCAGTATTAAATTTAACTTCCGTAATACGTTGTATCAAAACACTTCTGTGATACAATGTTCGCTCCAGCATAAACAAAACAGCATGTGCAACCAAACACAAAGGAATGTATGCATGCATGTGTGTGTGAGTGAACGTATGTATGTAAATCAAGACTGTGGAAAGTAAACTCACTTACAATGGGGGCGCAATTAAGTATGCTTCAAGACAACTCAGGGAAAAGATAGCAAATGCTATTCTTGACCATATCGAGCTTACTATTTCATTGACCGAATGCAGTGAAAGCTCCAGCTATCCTATTTGACCAGAAAGGAAATGAGGGAAAATGTTAATAATTCACTTGCCTGAGTATCGATTCCGACGAGGGTATACTGAGGAACATCGAGGAGGAGAAGAGTGACTCCATGCTTCACAAGTTCTAACGCTGTTTCAGGATCCATGTTTCCAACTATGAAGCTTCGGTTTGCAGTCCTTCGTGTTCGTGTAGATGGAAGAACAAGGCGGGGCAATGTTCTGAAGCGTCTTGAGCCTTCTAGCGCAGCGTCGTGGATGTCCAACAAAATAAATTGGAAAAATGACATTGAGGTCCCACATAAACAAAAATACAGTAAAAAGGTCCCCTGAAATCCCATAATTTTTCTGAAGTCTCAAAGGAACTTAGATGCAATTTTCAGAATCTGGAAATTACCCTCTTGCCCTGGACCTGTTATTAGAAAAAGAGACGGGAGAAGTTCATTTGGTGAGGATTTCCCACGCAAAATTATCATGGTGAAGCTTCTGTAAATGCGAGGATTTCCATGGGTGAAGAAAATGTTGAAGCTTGACAAATCTTCAGGTGTGGAACTTTTTTTTCTCTCCTCTCCTACCTTTCTTGACAGATTGTGCATTTATTTGGGAATGGAAAATGAAAAACTCGTTTTTGCCTTTGGTATTTCAAAGCTTTTGTTTTTGGTTTAGGATTCAGAAGTTAATGAATGGAAAAGCTGTGTTTTTGATTGGTGTCTGTTGTGATTCAAGTTGGGTGTGTAGAATGATAATGGGTGCTCTGTTTTTGGGTTGTTTTTGGGTGGTTTTCCTCTGTTCTGACGTTAGTTTAGTGGCAAAGGAAGAAAAAGATGAAGGTTAGTGAGGGTAGAAACCCTTAACACGAAATGGGACTGTGTTGTCAATCAGACCGCGATTGTTGTCAATGTGTGCCGCTACACTTGTCAATGTAGCTCTTTAAGTTGTCAATGACAGTTGCGTGCTTCTTGATGCAGGTTTAAGTTACTGATGGTATTTCAAAGCTTTTGTTTTTGGTTTAGGATTCAGAAGTTAATGAATGGAAAAGCTGTGTTTTTGGTTGGTGTGTGTTGTGATTTAAGTTGGATGTGTAGAATGATAATGGATGCTCTGTTTTTGGGTGGTTTTCCTCTGTTCTGACGTTAGTTTAGTGGCAAAGGAAGAAAAAGATAAAGGTTAGTGAGGCTAGAAACCCTTAGCACGAAATGGGACTGTGTTGTCAATCAGGCCGCGATTGCTGTCAATGTGTGCCGCTACACTTGTCAATGTAGCTCCTTAAGTTGTCAATGACAGTTGCGTGATTCTTGATGCAGGTTTAAATTACTGATGGCAAGTACGTCTGGAAAACATCTATTTTGCTTTGTTCACATAAGGGGAAAGTTTATAAATGATGGAGAAGATAATATGAGATATGTGGGAGGTAGTGTAAGAACAACCAATGTAAAGGAGGGCACAAGTTATGAAGAATTGAAGGAAATTATATCATCAATTGTTGGAAAAGAAAGCAACTCATTTCTTTTGAAATTCTCAGTTGTGTTTGATAAAAAAACTTTTGTGGAGTTGGTAGATGATGATGGGGTGGAACATTTGATAAAGTTCAATGAAGAAAGTGGTCATGTGTATGTCGAAGAAAATGAAAATGAGGACCACATAGAAGCAACAAGGGATAATACAATGGAGGAGCAAGATGTGCAAGTATAGTTGAACAAAACTGTAAATGGGTGTGAAGGGAATTTTTTGTAAATGGATACACACCAATAGTTAGTTTCTCGTAATTACATGCAATCCCTGTGTTTTTTTGGGATGGGTTGTGAAATAGGTGTAGTTTCATGTATATGAAGGTGTAAATGAAAGCTGACTATGAATTGGCATGTTAGATTCTGCTGTCATTTAAGTTGTCATACCTGCACCTTGTATTGTCATTAGACCTGTTATGACTTATCAATAGAGCACTGTCACTTGTCAATTAATTTACTAATGTAAGTTGTCAACAATATGAATTCAAATTACATAACTTGTTTTAGTAACATATGATATTTTCAATCACTCTGTCATATTATATTTTTGGTTATTTGTCATATATAACCATTATTAATGAAGTGTCAATGGTGGCACTGTGACTTGTCAATGGTGGCATAGTGACTTGTCAATCATGTCCTTAAGACTTGTTAATGGTGGCGCTGTGACTTGTCAATGGTGGCACTGTGACTTGTCATTGGTGGCACTGTGACTTGCCAATGGTGGCACACTGACTTGTCGTTGGTGGCACTATGACTTGTCAATCATGACACACGGACTTGTCATTGGTGGCAAGATGACTTGTCAATGGTGGCATTTTGACTTGCCAATGGTGACACACTGAGTGGATTTTGAGCACCACGGTGGATTGTTAAAGTTACAAAAATGAGGCTGAATAGTTGATATGCCTTGCTTGGAGTTCAAAGTATTTGTGAAGATTGTATGCTCTGTAGTGGTTACTATATTCCTTTATGGGGATTTCTATTTCCATATTGATGATTGCATCTGAAAAAGAGGATGAATAAAGGGCACTTCAATCCCAAACACCTTATGGCAACACAGACTGTGTGTATTTATTTGCTACTGTTATACTTGTCAATGACTACTCTTATAGTTGTCACTGCATGCTATGTAGTTGTCACTGGATGTTTGTTAGTTGTTATCACGTGCCCTGTTAGTTGTCACTGGATGCTGTGTTAGTTGTCACTGGATGCTGTGTTAGTTGTTATCACGTGCCCTGTTAGTTGTCACTGGATGCTGTGTTAGTTGTCATCACATGCTCTGTTAGTTGTCAGTGGATGCTTAGTTGACTAGATGCTGTGTTAGTTGTCACTACATGCTATGTTAGTTGTCACTGCATGCTCTGTTAGTTGTTACTGCATGCTCTGTTAGTTGTCACTACATGCTCTATTACTTGTCACTGGATGCTGTTACTTCACACTGGATGCTCTGTCATTTCTCACTGGATGCTCTGTCATTTCTCAGTGGATGCTCTGTTAGTTGTTAGTGGATGCTGTTTTTTGTTACTGGATGCTCTGTCCCTTGTCACTGGATGCTATGTTACTTGTCACAATATGCTCTGTCCCTTGTCACTGGATGCTGTGTTGTTAGTAAAACCTTTTGATTATGTGTGTTTTTTTTTTTTTGCAGATGAACTGTTTCCATACGATGTTGCGTGCTGTTAAGCCAGAGTTGTTTGCCAATGAGGACAAAATTGGCAACGAAGTGAAATGGGCTAAAGTTTATGTGCAGAATGATACGTGAGTGTAGTTGTTCTGTTTGATTGTGTTATGTTGTGTTTGTTCACAATAAAAATTGCATGCTGCTTACATATTGAATTTGCTTGGCAATGATTCATGTGGAGTTCATGTCCTCTCTTGGCTACAAGAGTGGGATGGCACTATTCGTGATGCTGCAGGATATACCATGCCACGATACTCCAATGATGAATTACAAGAGTTGAAGGTTGGCTGTTTGTGGTGGTTGGTTACCCATCCACAAAATGAACATAGGGATGAAGTGATGTCAATGCTATCGGACTTCAACAAGAGCAAGAGGAGGAGATAGAGGAGTCCATTAATTTTTTGTTCTGTTATGCCAGGATGTGTTATGAGATGATTGGCACCTAAGGGTGTGAGCCATGAGTGGCAATAGCTTAATGGTCAATAGGTCCTTTTGTAACAAACTGATCAAATTATGTTTATAATATTATTATCTTTGTTATCAGATGTTATGATACCAATTTCTTGGGGACAACTCACATTTTTATTTTTGTTGTTTTATATCTTTATTGATATCGACAAATTTATGTAATATTTAAGTAATATAACATGAGTTAATGACAAGTGATATAACAAATGAATATGTGGATATTAACAATTGATATTCAAAATTTTTACAACTGAATGTGTTATTTATTTGTAATGTTAAGTGATATTTATATTAAAATATAATTAATCAGAAGGTGTTACTCAGAGTTATGTTCAATTAACAAGTCACTCTGCTCTATTGGCAAGTCACAGTGCTACCAGTGACAAGTCACAGTGCTACCAGTGAAAAGTCACAGTGCTCCATTGACAAATCACAGTGCCACCATTGATAAGTCACGGTGCGATGATTGACAAGTCATCTTGCCACCAATGACAAGTCCGTGTGTCATGATTGACAAGTCATAGTGCCACCAACGACAAGTCAGTGTGCCACCATTGGCAAGTCACAGTGCCACCAATGACAAGTCACAGTGCCACCATTGACAAGTCACAGCGCCACCATTAACAAGTCTTAAGGACATGATTGACAAGTCACTATGCCACCATTGACAAGTCACAGTGCCACCATTGACACTTCATTAATAATGGTATATATGACAAATAACCAAAAATATAATATGACAGAGTGATTGAAAATATCATATGTTACTAAAACAAGTTATGTAATTTGAATTCATATTGTTGACAACTTACATCAACAAATTAATTGACAAGTGACAGTGCTCTATTGATAAGTCATAACAGGTCTAATGACAATACAAGGTGCAGGTATGACAACTTAAATGACAGCAGAATCTAACATGCCAATTCATAGTCAGCTTTCATTTACACCTTCATATACATGAAACTACACCTATTTCACAACCCATCCCAAAAAAACACAGGGATTGCATGTAATTACGAGAAACTAACTATTGGTGTGTATCCATTTACAAAAAATTCCCTTCACACCCATTTACAGTTTTGTTCAACTATACTTGCACATCTTGCTCCTCCATTGTATTATCCCTTGTTGCTTCTATGTGGTCCTCATTTTCATTTTCTTCGACATACACATGACCACTTTCTTCATTGAACTTTATCAAATGTTCCACCCCATCATCATCTACCAACTCCACAAAAGTTTTTTTATCAAACACAACTGAGAATTTCAAAAGAAATGAGTTGCTTTCTTTTCCAACAATTGATGATATAATTTCCTTCAATTCTTCATAACTTGTGCCCTCCTTTACATTGGTTGTTCTTACACTACCTCCCACATATCTCATATTATTTCTCCATCATTTATAAACTTTCCCCTTATGTGAACAAAGCAAAATAGATGTTTTCCAGACGTACTTGCCATCAGTAACTTAAACCTGCATCAAGAATCACGCAACTGTCATTGACAACTTAAGGAGCTACATTGACAAGTGTAGCGGCACACATTGACAACAATCGCGGCCTGATTGACAACACAGTCCCATTTCGTGCTAAGGGTTTCTAGCCTCACTAACCTTCATCTTTTTCTTCCTTTGCCACTAAACTAACGTCAGAACAGAGGAAAACCACCCAAAAACAGAGCATCCATTATCATTCTACACACCCAACTTAAATCAAACACACACCAACCAAAAACACAGCTTTTCCATTCATTAACTTCTGAATCCTAAACCAAAAACAAAAGCTTTGAAATACCATCAGTAACTTAAACCTGCATCAAGAAGCACGCAACTGTCATTGACAACTTAAAGAGCTACATTGACAAGTGTAGCGGCACACATTGACAACAATCGCGGCCTGATTGACAACACAGTCCCATTTCGTGCTAAGGGTTTCTACCCTCACTAACCTTCATCTTTTTCTTCCTTTGCCACTAAACCAACGTCAGAACAGAGGAAAACCACCCAAAAACAACCCAAAAACAGAGCACCCATTATCATTCTACACACCCAACTTAAATCACAACACACACCAACCAGCACGAAGGCTCACGATTTTCGGCGGGTTGTGAGGGGAATTTGAGCATCGCGATGGGTTGTCACCGGATTTCCAGCAGCACAAAAGCACAACAGGGTTTCAGCTTTCTTCCGGTCAAACAAAAAACAGAGGCTCTAATCTCCTTTCAGCATTTTCGAATCTCATAAGCAAGGGCAAGAGGGTAATTTCCAGATTCTGAAAATTGCATCTAAGTCCCTTTGGGACTTCAAAAAAATTATGGGATTTCAGGAGACCTTTTTGCTGTATTTTTGTTCTGTGGGACCTCAATGTCATTTTCCAAATAAATTCTGCTGAGAAGAAATGTGAACTTCCGTTATACTCCCCACTAAAGAGGGGTAAAAAGTGAAAAAACCATACTTTTTTCCGAGTGATTTTTTTATTTAATTTTTGCGAATTTTTATGAATTGAAAAATTCTAAACAAGTTATTACCCCAAAAAATTTCTTTAACATTTTTAATGTAATTCAACCGAAAAATATCTATATTATCAATTTTTTTAACAATAATCAAATGCATATTTTTCCACCAAATTTAAATGCATATAAATTAGTAGTAAATTATACTTCTTACAAGTCATAAGTTAGTGCTTCTTTTGTTATTGTTAACCAAAAAGATCAAAGATCAAAGATAATGAAATGCAACTCATCAACAAATAACGATATACCGTGATAAAATACGACTAACAATCATGCTTTCTACAGGTTCTTTTTTTTTTTGAAAAAAAAAACTCAGTTTTAATTTTTTTTTTCCCCATATGTTTGGGCAAGAATTAAATTTTAAAAAGAAATATTCCAAAAAAAATAATATTAGTATCTCTATTTTTACACCTCAAAGAGATAAAAGTATGTGCAAGGTAAAAGTCACTTACATGTGCAACTAGATGCGCTTGTATATTATCACAATGTCTAAAAAAATAAGTTATGCGTCGTTGCTTATAAGTAATGTAATTTGTCATAAATTTTATATTTTATGTTAACATTATTCTGATGATTTCCTAATGTTCCTCATTTCTGTTCCTCTTTTGCAAAAATCTTGGTTGATATTAGAAAATGAGAGCACAAAAAATTACAGAGTTAACTAATTTTCTTTAAAATATATATTAATTTGTCTTCTCTTATTGGTAGTCTTAAAATCTAAAACCCACCCGCTCTGAAATAGAAAAAGGAATGGAAAGCAAACGAAAATGATAATTTACATAAGAAAATTTTGCATTTGTCCAAATATTTAAATCAAGGGGTAAATAATCGGTCTTATCATTGTTGAGTTGCTGTACCGAGGAATTATCCTATTGGTGATTCATGAGACTCACTATTCAGATCAAAGACTCGAAGAGATTATCTATTGGTTTTTTCAATAATACAGGTTACATCAGTGACCCACATACACCCTTTTTTTTTTTTGGCTATGCATGATTATTTCCCGATTAGAGACAATCTTATTTGAGCGACTATCAAGCACTAAATGTAAACACCTCTTCTAACATGAATTCAAATATTAATTCATTCGATTGTGAGGGATTAATTCTTTCTGCTAGTCCTTATAACCTGGTTGTTTTTCTATTAAAACAACATAACGCTGCACTCCAAATTTTCAAGGAATTGCGTAGGAAAGATGTGCTACCTCAAGACTTCATTACTCTTGCTTTCGTTCCCTTTTATGTTGGATCCTTCACAATGGTAGCATCAATGAGAATCGAATTGGACATTATTTATGGAGTTAAGACGTACATCTGCCCATAAAGCATTCGTAAGTGGAAAAGTATTACTACCGTTAATTCATACAAACATCCGTTAACTAATAAACCATAAACGGATGTGCGGCTTACCATCTAGATCGAGAAAACATTTCTAGTTTCTATGCTTTGTTATTGACATCTGCTAACTCATATGGAAGGGTTTTTGAACGAGAAGGAAGAGAGGTGGTAAAAAGGGATCAAGCCAAGATCCAAATTCTATGCCCATGACCCACCTTGATGTCCAAGAGAAGATTCAAACATTGGCATTAGAATTTTTTAGATTCTCTCCTATTCAAAAGAGGATCCACACTGATCATTATATACAATAACAATAAAACTTATCCTGTTAGGTAGAGTCAGTTCCATGAATTGTTTGATACCATTAAGCTCTACAAAAGACCAAATCCTTAAGAAAATTGTTGATCAAAATATCTCACTCAATTTAATCAACCCTCCTTATCCACAAATCCAAAGAGTCTTTAATCGTGATCAAATCATTTCAAAAAAATTTCTACCATTTTCTTTTAAATAGAAGTCACTCCAACTTTTTGGCTTATATGTTTATTTCCAACCCCATCTTTTCTTATATGACCATACATCTATCTAAACATTCTCATATTCAGTATCCCACTTTATACCCATGGTATCCCTATAAAACCTAACAGTCATTTCCATATAGCATTATTGGTCTTGTAACAATGTGATAAAGCTTTCTTTTCACTTTATTAAGTACTTTCTAGTCATAAATAACTCACATAACTTTTCTTCATTTAAACCACCCAATTTAAATTCTATTATTAATTCTTTGTCGATTTCCCTTTTTGTAAATAATCATTATGTATAATAACTTAATTCTTGCCAATCATATCAGCAGTTATTCTATCATTGTCACCCTAGCAAAGTAAAGTCTACTTTTTGTAGGCCTTTGTTGCTAAACATATCACAAATTTATTTTCTGTGTCTGATGAACAAATATGAATAAACCATCTTTCCTTTTCATTATACGTACAGCTTGGAGTTCTGGAAGCACTTGAATATTATAACGAGAAGCAAAGATCACATATCGTAGGCGGTCATATCACCAATTTAATTGTATATTTCAGCTTTAAATAGGACTTGGGGGCTACGAATATCATCCTGGCTTTGAATTAATCTGATCTCTAAGCTGGTTAACTGAGGATTATGTCCAGCTCTTCGGTAATCATTGACTGTCCTCTGCAAAAGTGCCTGCATGATTTGGTGGCACAAAAAATATTAATCACCCATCATTCAGAAGTTTTGAAATCAAGAAAACCGAATTTCACGGCATTGCAGGACAGAGAATCAAGAATCAGAGAAAAATGAAAAATCTCAAATGATGAAGGACTCCCCATTTCTGAGGCAACGCTCCGCAATATTGCGAGGGATGAATAAAATGAATCATAATATTGAGAAATAAAACAAATACCTGCAGGCTTGATACCGCAAGTTCTGCAGCCTTCTCAAGATTATCCGGGTATTTCTAGAACGCGCAGAAAGAGATTTTCTATGAATATTATGGAATTACTAGGCAATAAAGAATACAATTAAAGCCATAAGATAAATAAGAATGAGCAGTACATTGCTCCAACCAAGAAGAAGAGCAGTCATGAGATCCCCTGTTCCCTACGAGAATAAAAAAGCATAACAAAAAAAGGAAAAAAGTAAGCTCCAGTAATTCTATGTATGGATGAAACTCTAAAGAGAATAAGATTTTAGGAAAAACTATTATAAATTTCTGAACAAACAGGTGATGTCAAGAAATCCTCAAATGACGTTGCAATCCCTCTTCTTTAATTTTTTGTAAGAACAATCAAATAAGTTCATTGAAATTGCCCCTTTTTTTTGGAAGCATTAACTTGTCAGTTCTAATTGCATTATTTGTATTTCCATTCGGTGCAGCAGACAGGCAGTGATGAAAGAGAAATCTGCGGTAAACAAGTCATCCCAATTTTATCAGATGCCCTGAAGGGATCGATGGCCCAGTCATAAATTTACAAATGATGGTGGTAAAGGCCTCTTAAAATCTTTGTCAATTCTGATTTCATGGGAACAACAGAAAAATCTCATTATTAGGACTGTCAAGCTAATAAATTGGAGCCTGAACTCTGAAATAATGGGGAAAAATAGATAATTGTAGATCCATACGTCATACAGCACTCAACTATGGACCAGTTCAACTAAAAATCATCCGTGGTTGAATGAACAGTGACATTCACTTTCCTTTACGAAAAAACAATTATAGCATTGCATTGTGAAAAACAATCTGATGGATTTCAGCACAGATTCAACGATAAATTTACAGCAATGAAGTATTCATACTGTGAAATAAGCTGGAATTTTGGGTATCACGATCTTAAATTGTTTGGGAGGCTGTCCCTGCCACATAAAGGTAATGCAATCATAAGCCATTGTCAAATGGAAGGCAGATAGGATTTTAGAAATCGAAAGTATAGCATATAAAATATAAAATGTATGAAAAAGTTGTGGAAAAAGATTGTTTATGACTGTCAAGATACAAGCAACTATATTATGCAGGGTAATTATGAAAAGTAAACACTTCAAATAACATAACCGCTCAAATATCAGAAATTGAAAATTGAATGGAATCGTACATGAGATATACCTACCTTTTCTTTTTGATAGCTGCCTATTAGGAAGAGACTGCCATCTATACTTATGCTAGTAATTACAACCTGGAAGGCAACAGAACTTGTATTGACATCCATTGTACGCAAGTTACATGTGATGTTAAGTAAAGACAAGTTATTGACATTATACTACAGTGAAATGCAAGAACCCAAACATTATCTCGGAGACAGTTCAGTTTCTACTGCCCATAATTAACACGTGTAACAGAGATTTGAGCCATGGATTTGTCCGTTGTGGGGAGCATTAAGATGGAATTTTATTACACAAATAAGTGAACTGAAACAGATATAGCTTAGATTGCTACACTGCATGTGGTATTTCAATAAGTGAAAATTCGTTCCCCCTAAGCACGCAGCTTAGATTCCAGTGTGTGATGCATTATACTCCTCTAGTCCTAAATATAAGATCCTTATATACACTAGTATAAGGGTCTTACATTAGGACCGGAGGAGTAGCAAAAAGCATGAGACATTTGCAGCTGATTGGTTACAATGGATGACCACATGGAAGTTTATAGGATTTAGAGAGAGAAGCACCTTTCAGATAGACAATTCAGAAAGCATGAATCAAGATCAGAAGTCCATTTCCAAAGGAAAAGAAAACATTCGAGAACAGAAAGAGTTCAGTGTGGGTGTGTCCGTGTGTGCGTGTGTGTGTGTGTGAGAGAGAGAGAGAGAGAGTAAAAATATGAACATAGGCTTCCCAGGTGCAAGCACAAATGCAACCTTTGAAGGTCCAGCATCATGAAGAAGGTTACAGGCTTTCCGGCCATCTCCTTCAGACTGAATCCTGTAAAATTGCAAGCGCTTAGATATCAAACAGCAAAATATTGTGAAGTAGCATTATGGTGTGGAAGTAAAACATAAACAATATTGAAGAACTTAAATTAGTCTACGGAAATTGTTTCAATCACTTGTTAACATTTTTATTTTTCAAAAAATTACATAATTTGGAAATAAAACCCAAAAAAAAAAAAAGAACAAGATAACGTTGATAAGAAAACAAATAAAATTAGCTCATGAGATTTCCAGTCACTTCGTCAATCCCCATAGTGCACTCCCTAAGAAATAAAAAATAAATAATTAAAAGAAATCCTCAAGCCACAAGGAGTTCATTGCCAAAGAAACTTATGCTCCTTCACCTACCAAAAAAAAAAAAAAAGGAACCTTATCCTTTTTTCTTTTTTTCTTTTTTTTTGGGACTTATCAATCACCACCATCAACTCAACATCCAAAATAGACTTATACTTGGACTCATTCATCTCATCAATGTAACTGGACTTGGCTCACTCTTCTTCTTTTCCCCTTTCTCCTGAATGCAGTTATTCAGTTGCCTTAACATTGGGTGTGGTCCTTCATTGTCCAATCCTGGATTTGGAACTCTATTGAGCAGGCCATAATTTCTTTTAATAAGTCTACTCTTCAAATGTCCAAATCCAATTCTATTTCACTAGGCTCGTGTTCTTTGAGTTTCAAATGCCTTAGGTCACAATCTTCATTTTTTCCAATGCCTGGGCATGTACTCGTGAACTTGGGTCCAACATTTTTGTCCTTAGTCTCAAAAATTTGTATAATTGTAATCACGTAGGTGACGGGAAGAGGAGTTTATGAAGTTAATTAGGAAAAGACCATAAGAGTAGTTGAAAGGTATTGAACCCATATATAGAGTATACACTTAGGTTGTATTCAAATTATGATGTGAATATTCAGTGCGCATTACTCAGACTCTGTTTCCCCGTTCTCGTCATTCCTTCCTGTTTCTCTCAATTATCTCTCAACTCCCTCCCTTCCCTCTTTCTCTCTCCTGTCAGAGTTACAAACATCTATCACAATCTCATGGCAGTATTAATATCACGTTTATTTTTTGTATACACTCTCTCCAAACTCGATTAACTACTTGTTTAGGATTGCCACATGCTTATAACCTTCATTTTCTCATTGTTCTTTGGAACAATTTTTCAAGGTTTATCTCCAATGTCACTGTCTCCAAACTTCATAGCTAACCCCTGCTCAAAGACAAGCCGGCAAAACTTGATGCGCACTGAAGATAATCGACAGTATATTCCAAATCCACCGCAAAACTTCAAAGTCCTATGAATATTCTTTTACGTTCAGTATTATATACTGAACAATATAAGGCAAAGCATAGCGCTATGCTACCAAGTACCAGCCCACGCAATATATCAGAACTTGAAGAGACAGAAAATAAAGAACACATAAAACTGGGGGGAAAATTTAGCCAATCTCAGTTGTTATATGATTACCTGAACCCTGTCAACAGTTCAGCTTCAAATTGATTGGGAGTCAACATCGAAGCTACTGGAACAACCTAACAAAATT
>NW_021636942.1:0-19647 GCF_004799145.2 Neltuma alba | reverse complement strand
TTTTTGGGTGGTTTTTCCTCTGTTCTTGACGTTAGGTTTAGTGGCAGGAAGAAAAAGATGAAGGTTAGTGAGGTAGAAACCCTTAACACGAAATGGGACTGGTTTGTCAATCAGGCCGCGATTGTTGTCAATGTGTGCCGCTACACTTGTCAATGTAGCTCTTTAAGTTGTCAATGACAGTTGCGTGCTTCTTGATGCAGGTTTAAGTTACTGATGGTATTTCAAAGCTTTTGTTTTTGGTTTAGGATTCAGAAGTTAATGAATGGAAAAGCTGTGTTTTTTGGTTGGTGTGTGTTGTGATTTAAGTTGGGTGTGTAGAATGATAATGGATGCTCTGTTTTTGGGTGGTTTTCCTCTGTTCTGACGTTAGTTTAGTGGCAAAGGAAGAAAAAGATGAAGGTTAGTGAGGCTAGAAACCCTTAGCACGAAATGGGATTGTGTTGTCAATCAGGCCGCGATTGTTGTCAATGTGTGCCGCTACACTTGTCAATGTAGCTCCTTAAGTTGTCAATGACAGTTGCGTGATTCTTGATGCAGGTTTAAGTTACTGATGGCAAGTACGTCTGGAAAACATCTATTTTGCTTTGTTCACATAAGGGGAAAGTTTATAAATGATGGAGAAGATAATATGAGATATGTGGGAGGTAGTGTAAGAACAACCAATGTAAAGGAGGGCACAAGTTATGAAGAATTGAAGGAAATTATATCATCAATTGTTGGAAAGAAAGCAACTCATTTCTTCTGAAATTCTCAGTTGTGTTTGATAAAAAAACTTTTGTGGAGTTGGTAGATGATGATGGGGTGGAACATTTGATAAAGTTCAATGAAGAAAGTGGTCATGTGTATGTCGAAGAAAATGAAAATGAGGACCACATAGAAGCAACAAGGGATAATACAATGGAGGAGCAAGATGTGTAAGTATAGTTGAACAAAACTGTAAATGGGTGTGAAGGGAATTTTTTGTAAATGGATACACACCAATAGTTAGTTTCTCGTATTACATGCAACCCTGTGTTTTTTTTGGGATGGGTTGTGAAATAGGTGTAGTTTCATGTATATGAAGGTGTAAATGAAAGTTGACTATGAATTGGCATGTTAGATTCTGCTGTCATTTAAGTTGTCATACCTGCACCTTGTATTGTCATTAGACCTGTTATGACTTATCAATAGAGCACTGTCACTTGTCAATTAATTTGCTGATGTAAGTTGTCAACAATATGAATTCAAGTTACATAACTTGTTTTAGTAACATATGATATTTTCAATCACTCTGTCATATTATATTTTTGGTTATTTCATATATAATCATTATTAATGAAGTGTCAATGGTGGCACTGTGACTTGTCAATGGTGGCATAGTGACTTGTCAATCATGTCCTTAAGACTTGTTAATGGTGGCGCTGTGACTTGTCAATGGTGGCACTGTGACTTGTCGTTGGTGGCACTATGACTTGCCAATGGTGGCACACTGACTTGTCGTTGGTGGCACTATGACTTGTCAATCATGACACACGGACTTGTCATTGGTGGCAAGTGACTTGTCAATGGTGGCATTTTGACTTGCCAATGGTGGCACACTGAGTGGATTTTGAGCACCACGGTGGATTGTTAAAGTTACAAAAATGAGGCTGAATAGTTGATATGCCTTGCTTGGAGTTCAAAGTATTTGTGAAGATTGTATGCTCTGTAGTGGTTACTATATTCCTTTTGGGGATTTCTATTTCCATATTGATGATTGCGTCTGAAAAAGAGGACGAATAAAGGGCACTTCAATCCCAACACTTTATGGCAACACAGACTGTGTGTATTTATTTGCTGCTGTTATACTTGTCAATGACTACTCTTATATTGTCACTGCAGCTATGTAGTTGTCACTGGATGTTGTGTTATTGTCACTGCGTTAGTTGTCACTGGATGCTGTGTTAGTTGTCACTGGATGCTGTGTTAGTTGTTATCACGTGCCCTGTTAGTTGTCACTGGATGCTGTGTTAGTTGTCATCACATGCTCTGTTAGTTGTCAGTGGATGCTTAGTTGACTAGATGCTGTGTTAGTTGTCACTACATGCTATGTTAGTTGTCACTGCATGCTCTGTTAGTTGTCACTGCATGCTGTGTTCACTACATGCTCTATTACTTGTCACTGGATGCTGTTACTTCACACTGGATGCTCTGTCATTTCTCACTGGATGCTCTGTCATTTCAGTGGATGCTCTGTTAGTTGTTAGTGGATGCTGTTTTTTGTTACTGGATGCTCTGTCCCTTGTCACTGGATGCTATGTTACTTGTCACAATATGCTCTGTCCCTTGTCACTGGATGCTGTGTTGTTAGTAAACCTTTTGATTATGTGTTTTTTTTTTTTTTGCAGATGAACTGTTTCCATACGATGTTGCGTGCTGTTAAGCCAGAGTTGTTTGCCAATGAGGACAAAATTGGCAACGAAGTGAAATGGGCTAAAGTTTATGTGCAGAATGATACGTGAGTGTAGTTGTTCTGTTTGATTGTGTTATGTTGTGTTTGTTCACAATAAAAATTGCATGCTGCTTACATATTGAATTTGCTTGGCAGTGATTCATGTGGAGTTCATGTCCTCTCTTGGCTACAAGAGTGGGATGGCACTGTTCGTGATGCTGCAGGATATACCATGCCACGATACTCCAATGATGAATTGCAAGAGTTGAAGGTTGGCTGTTTGTGGTGGTTGGTTACCCATCCACAAAATGAACATAGGGATGAAGTGATGTCAATGCTATCGGACTTCAACAAGAGCAAGAGGAGGAGATAGAGGAGTCCATTAATTTTTTGTTCTGTTATGCCAGGATGTGTTATGAGATGATTGGCACCTAAGGGTGTGAGCCATGAGTGGCAATAGCTTAATGGTCAATAGGTCCTTTTGTAACAAACTGATCAAATTATGTTTATAATATTATTATCTTTGTTATCAGATGTTATGATACCAATTTCTTGGGGACAACTCACATTTTTTATTTTTGTTGTTTTATATCTTTATTGATATCGACAAATTTATGTAATATTTAAGTAATATAACATGAGTTAATGACAAGTGATATAACAAATGAATATGTGGATATTAACAATTGATATTCAAAATTTTTACAACTGAAGGTGTTATTTATTTGTAATGTTAAGTAATATTTATATTAAAATATAATTAATCAGAAGGTGTTACTCAGAGTTATGTTCAATTAACAAGTCACTCTGCTCTATTGGCAAGTCACAGTGCTACCAGTGACAAGTCACAGTGCTACCAGTGAAAAGTCACAGTGCTCCATTGACAATCACAGTGCCACCATTGATAAGTCACGGTGCGACGATTGACAAGTCATCTTGCCACCAATGACAAGTCCGTGTGCCACCATTGACAAGTCATAGTGCCACCAACGACAAGTCAGTGTGCCACCATTGGCAAGTCACAGTGCCACCAACGACAAGTCACAGTGCCACCATTGACAAGTCACAGCGCCACCATTAACAAGTCTTAAGGACATGATTGACAAGTCACTATGCCACCATTGACAAGTCACAGTGCCACCATTGACACTTCATTAATAATGATTATATATGACAAATAACCAAAAATATAATATGACAGAGTGATTGAAAATATCATATGTTACTAAAACAAGTTATGTAACTTGAATTCATATTGTTGACAACTTACATCAGCAAATTAATTGACAAGTGACAGTGCTCTATTGATAAGTCATAACAGGTCTAATGACAATACAAGGTGCAGGTATGACAACTTAAATGACAGCAGAATCTAACATGCCAATTCATAGTCAACTTTCATTTACACCTTCATATACATGAAACTACACCTATTTCACAACCCATCCCAAAAAAACACAGGGGTTGCATGTAATTACGAGAAACTAACTATTGGTGTGTATCCATTTACAAAAAATTCCCTTCACACCCATTTACAGTTTTGTTCAACTATACTTACACATCTTGCTCCTCCATTGTATTATCCCTTGTTGCTTCTATGTGGTCCTCATTTTCATTTTCTTCGACATACACATGACCACTTTCTTCATTGAACTTTATCAAATGTTCCACCCCATCATCATCTACCAACTCCACAAAAGTTTTTTTATCAAACACAACTGAGAATTTCAAAAGAAATGAGTTGCTTTCTTTTCCAACAATTGATGATATAATTTCCTTCAATTCTTCATAACTTGTGCCCTCCTTTACATTGGTTGTTCTTACACTACCTCCCACATATCTCATATTATCTTCTCCATCATTTATAAACTTTCCCCTTATGTGAACAAAGCAAAATAGATGTTTTCCAGACGTACTTGCCATCAGTAACTTAAACCTGCATCAAGAATCACGCAACTGTCATTGACAACTTAAGGAGCTACATTGACAAGTGTAGCGGCACACATTGACAACAATCGCGGCCTGATTGACAACACAGTCCCATTTCGTGCTAAGGGTTTCTAGCCTCACTAACCTTCATCTTTTTCTTCCTTTGCCACTAAACTAACGTCAGAACAGAGGAAAACCACCCAAAAACAGAGCATCCATTATCATTCTACACACCCAACTTAAATCACAACACACACCAACCAAAAACACAGCTTTTCCATTCATTAACTTCTGAATCCTAAACCAAAAACAAAAGCTTTGAAATACCATCAGTAACTTAAACCTGCATCAAGAAGCACGCAACTGTCATTGACAACTTAAAGAGCTACATTGACAAGTGTAGCGGCACACATTGACAACAATCGCGGCCTGATTGACAACACAGTCCCATTTCGTGCTAAGGGTTTTACCCTCACTAACCTTCATCTTTTTCTTCCTTTGCCACTAAACCAACGTCAGAACAGAGGAAAACCACCCAAAAAACAACCCAAAAACAGAGCACCCATTATCATTCTACACACCCAACTTAAATCACAACACACACCAACCAGCACGAAGGCTCACGATTTTCGGCGGGTTGTGAGGGGAATTTGAGCATCGCGATGGGTTGTCACCGGATTTCCAGCAGCACAAAAGCACAACAGGGTTTCAGCTTTCTTCCGGTCAAACAAAAAACAGAGGCTCTAATCTCCTTTCAGCATTTTCGAATCTCATAAGCAAGGGCAAGAGGGTAATTTCCAGATTCTGAAAATTGCATCTAAGTCCCTTTGGGACTTCAAAAAAATTATGGGATTTCAGGAGACCTTTTTGCTGTATTTTTTGTTCTGTGGGACCTCAATGTCATTTTTCCAAATAAATTCTGCTGAGAAGAAATGTGAACTTCCGTTATACTCCCCACTAAAGAGGGGTAAAAAGTGAAAAAACCATTACTTTTTTTCCGAGTGATTTTTTTATTTAATTTTTGCGAATTTTTATGAATTGAAAAATTCTAAACAAGTTATTACCCCAAAAAATTTCTTTAACATTTTTAATGTAATTCAACCGAAAAATATCTATATTATCAATTTTTTTAACAATAATCAAATGCATATTTTTCCACCAAATTTAAATGCATATAAATTAGTAGTAAATTATACTTCTTACAAGTCATAAGTTAGTGCTTCTTTTGTTATTGTTAACCAAAAAGATCAAAGATCAAAGATAATGAAATGCAACTCATCAACAAATAACGATATACCGTGATAAAATACGACTAACAATCATGCTTTCTACAGGTTCTTTTTCTTTTTTGAAAAAAAAAACTCAGTTTTAATTTTTTTTTTCCCCATATGTTTGGGCAAGAATTAAATTTTAAAAAGAAATATTTCCAAAAAAAATAATATTAGTATCTCTATTTTTACACCTCAAAGAGATAAAAGTATGTGCAAGGTAAAAGTCACTTACATGTGCAACTAGATGCGCTTGTATATTATCACAATGTCTAAAAAAATAAGTTATGCGTCGTTGCTTATAAGTAATGTAATTTGTCATAAATTTTATATTTTATGTTAACATTATTCTGATGATTTCCTAATGTTCCTCATTTCTGTTCCTCTTTTGCAAAAATCTTGGTTGATATTAGAAAATGAGAGCACAAAAAATTACAGAGTTAACTAATTTTCTTTAAAATATATATTAATTTGTCTTCTCTTATTGGTAGTCTTAAAATCTAAAACCCACCCGCTCTGAAATAGAAAAAGGAATGGAAAGCAAACGAAAATGATAATTTACATAAGAAAATTTTGCATTTGTCCAAATATTTAAATCAAGGGGTAAATAATCGGTCTTTATCATTGTTGAGTTGCTGTACCGAGGAATTATCCTATTGGTGATTCATGAGACTCACTATTCAGATCAAAGACTCGAAGAGATTATCTATTGGTTTTTTTCAATAATACAGGTTACATCAGTGACCCACATACACCCTTTTTTTTTTTTTGGCTATGCATGATTATTTCCCGATTAGAGACAATCTTATTTGAGCGACTATCAAGCACTAAATGTAAACACCTCTTCTAACATGAATTCAAATATTAATTCATTCGATTGTGAGGGATTAATTCTTTCTGCTAGTCCTTATAACCTGGTTGTTTTTCTATTAAAACAACATAACGCTGCACTCCAAATTTTCAAGGAATTGCGTAGGAAAGATTGTGCTACCTCAAGACTTCATTACTCTTTGCTTTCGTTCCCTTTTATGTTGGATCCTTCACAATGGTAGCATCAATGAGAATCGAATTGGACATTATTTATGGAGTTAAGACGTACATCTGCCCATAAAGCATTCGTAAGTGGAAAAGTATTACTACCGTTAATTCATACAAACATCCGTTAACTAATAAACCATAAACGGATGTGCGGCTTACCATCTAGATCGAGAAAACATTTCTAGTTTCTATGCTTTGTTATTGACATCTGCTAACTCATATGGAAGGGTTTTTGAACGAGAAGGAAGAGAGGTGGTAAAAAGGGATCAAGCCAAGATCCAAATTCTATGCCCATGACCCACCTTGATGTCCAAGAGAAGATTCAAACATTGGCATTAGAATTTTTTAGATTCTCTCCTATTCAAAAGAGGATCCACACTGATCATTATATACAATAACAATAAAACCTTATCCTGTTAGGTAGAGTCAGTTCCATGAATTGTTTGATACCATTAAGCTCTACAAAAGACCAAATCCTTAAGAAAATTGTTGATCAAAATATCTCACTCAATTTAATCAACCCTCCTTATCCACAAATCCAAAGAGTCTTTAATCGTGATCAAATCATTTCAAAAAAATTTCTACCATTTTCTTTTAAATAGAAGTCACTCCAACTTTTTGGCTTATATGTTTATTTCCAATCCCATCTTTTCTTGTATGACCATACATCTATCTAAACATTCTCATATCAGTTATCCCACTTTATACCCATGGTATCCCTATAAAACCTAACAGTCATTTCCATATCGCATTATTGGTCTTGTAACAATGATAAAGCTTTCTTTTCACTTTATTAAGTACTTTCTAGTCATAAATAACTCACATAACTTTTCTTCATTTAAACCACCCAATTTAAATTCTATTATTAATTTCTTTGTCGATTTCCCTTTTTGTAAATAATCATTATGTATAATAACTTAATTCTTGCCAATCATATCAGCAGTTATTCTATCATTGTCACCCTAGCAAAGTAAAGTCTACTTTTTGTAGGCCTTTGTTGCTAAACATATCACAAATTTATTTTCTGTGTCTGATGAACAAATATGAATAAACCATCTTTCCTTTTCATTATACCGTACAGCTTGGAGTTCTGGAAGCACTTGAATATTATAACGAGAAAGCAAAGATCACATATCGTAGGCGGTCATATCACCAATTTAATTGTATATTTCAGCTTTAAATAGGACTTGGGGGCTACGAATATCATCCTGGCTTTGAATTAATCTGATCTCTAAGCTGGTTAACTGAGGATTATGTCCAGCTCTTCGGTAATCATTGACTGTCCTCTGCAAAAGTGCCTGCATGATTTGGTGGCACAAAAAATATTAATCACCCATCATTCAGAAGTTTTGAAATCAAGAAAACCGAATTTCACGGCATTGCAGGACAGAGAATCAAGAATCAGAGAAAAATGAAAAATCTCAAATGATGAAGGACTCCCCATTTCTGAGGCAACGCTCCGCAATATTGCGAGGGATGAATAAAATGAATCATAATATTGAGAAATAAAACAAATACCTGCAGGCTTGATACCGCAAGTTCTGCAGCCTTCTCAAGATTATCCGGGTATTTCTAGAACGCAGAAAGAGATTTTCTATGAATATTATGGAATTACTAGGCAATAAAGAATACAATTAAAGCCATAAGATAAATAAGAATGAGCAGTACATTGCTCCAACCAAGAAGAAGAGCAGTCATGAGATCCCCTGTTCCCTACGAGAATAAAAAAGCATAACAAAAAAAGGAAAAAAGTAAGCTCCAGTAATTCTATGTATGGATGAAACTCTAAAGAGAATAAGATTTTAGGAAAACTATCATATAAATTTCTGAACAAACAGGTGATGTCAAGAAATCCTCAAATGACGTTGCAATCCCCTCTTTCTTTAATTTTTTGTAAGAACAATCAAATAAGTTCATTGAAATTGCCCCCTTTTTTTTGGAAGCATTAACTTGTCAGTTCTAATTGCATTATTTGTATTTCCATTCGGTGCAGCAGACAGGCAGTGATGAAAGAGAAATCTGCGGTAAACAAGTCATCCCAATTTTATCAGATGCCCCTGAAGGGATCGATGGCCCAGTCATAAATTTACAAATGATGGTGGTAAAGGCCTCTTAAAATCTTTGTCAATTCTGATTTCATGGGAACAACAGAAAAATCTCATTATTAGGACTGTCAAGCTAATAAATTGGAGCCTGAACTCTGAAAATAATGGGGAAAAATAGATAATTGTAGATCCATACGTCATACAGCACTCAACTATGGACCAGTTCAACTAAAAATCATCCGTGGTTGAATGAACAGTGACATTCACTTTCCTTTACGAAAAAACAATTATAGCATTGCATTGTGAAAAACAATCTGATGGATTTCAGCACAGATTCAACGATAAATTTACAGCAATGAAGTATTCATACTGTGAAATAAGCTGGAATTTTGGGTATCACGATCTTAAATTGTTTGGGAGGCTGTCCCTGCCACATAAAGGTAATGCAATCATAAGCCATTGTCAAATGGAAGGCAGATAGGATTTTAGAAATCGAAAGTATAGCATATAAAATATAAAATGTATGAAAAAGTTGTGGAAAAAGATTGTTTATGACTGTCAAGATACAAGCAACTATATTATGCAGGGTAATTATGAAAAGTAAACACTTCAAATAAACATAACCGCTCAAATATCAGAAATTGAAAATTGAATGGAATCGTACATGAGATATACCTACCTTTTCTTTTTGATAGCTGCCTATTAGGAAGAGACTGCCATCTATACTTATGCTAGTAATTACAACCTGGAAGGCAACAGAACTTGTATTGACATCCATTGTACGCAAGTTACATGTGATGTTAAGTAAAGACAAGTTATTGACATTATACTACAGTGAAATGCAAGAACCCAAACATTATCTCGGAGACAGTTCAGTTTCTACTGCCCATAATTAACACGTGTAACAGAGATTTGAGCCATGGATTTGTCCGTTGTGGGGAGCATTAAGATGGAATTTTATTACACAAATAAGTGAACTGAAACAGATATAGCTTAGATTGCTACACTGCATGTGGTATTTCAATAAGTGAAAATTCGTTCCCCCTAAGCACGCAGCTTAGATTCCAGTGTGTGATGCATTATACTCCTCTAGTCCTAAATATAAGATCCTTATATACACTAGTATAAGGGTCTTACATTTAGGACCGGAGGAGTAGCAAAAAGCATGAGACATTTGCAGCTGATTGGTTACAATGGATGACCACATGAGAAGTTTATAGGATTTAGAGAGAGAAGCACCTTTCAGATAGACAATTCAGAAAGCATGAATCAAGATCAGAAGTCCATTTCCAAAGGAAAAGAAAACATTCGAGAACAGAAAAGATTTCAGTGTGGGTGTGTCCGTGTGTGCGTGTGTGTGTGTGTGAGAGAGAGAGAGAGAGAGTAAAAATATGAACATAGGCTTCCATAGGTGCAAGCACAAATGCAAACCTTTGAAGGTCCAGCCTCATGAAGAAGGTTACAGGCTTTCCGGCCATCTCCTTCAGACTGAATCCTGTTAAAATTGCAAGCGCTTAGATAGCAAACAGCAAAAATATTGTGAAGTAGCATTATGGTGTGGAAGTAAAACATAAACAATATTGAAGAACTTAAATTAGTCTACGGAAATTTGTTTCAATCACTTGTTAACATTTTTATTTTTCAAAAAATTACATAATTTGGAAATAAAACCCAAAAAAAAAAAAAAAGAACAAGATAACGTTGATAAGAAAACTAAATAAAAATTAGCTCATGAGATTTCCAGTCACTTCGTCAATCCCCATAGTGCACTCCCTAAGAAATAAAAAAAATAAAATTAATTAAAAGAAAATCCTCAAGCCAACAAGGAGTTCATTGCCAAAGAAACTTATGCTCCTTCACCTACCAAAAAAAAAAAAAAAGGAACCTTATGCTCCTTTTTTCTTTTTTTCTTTTTTTTTGGGACTTAATCAATCACCACCATCAACTCAACATCCAAAATAGACTTATACTTGGACTCATTCATCTCATCAAATGTAACTGGACTTGGCTCACTCTTCTTCTTTTCCCCTTTCTCCTGAATGCAGTTATCAGTTGCCTTAACATTTGGGTGTGGTCCTTCATTGTCCAATCCTTGGATTTGGAACTTCTATTGAGCAGGCCATAATTTCTTTAATAAGTCTACTCTTCAAATGTCCAATCCAATTCTATTTCACTAGGCTCGTGTTCTTTGAGTTTCAAATGCCTTAGGTCACAATCTTCATTTTTTCCAATGCCTGGGCATGTACTCGTGAACTTGGGTCCAACAATTTTTGTTCCTTAGTCTCAAAAATTTGTATAATTGTAATCACGTAGGTGACGGGAATAGGAGTTATGAAGTTAATTAGGAAAATGACCATAAGAGTAGTTGAAAGGTATTGAACCCATATATAGAGTATACACTTAGGTTGTATTCAAATTATGATGTGAATAATTCAGTGCGCATTACTCAGACTCTGTTTCCCCCGTTTCTCTCTCAATTCCTTCCTGTTTCTCTCAATTATCTCTCAACTCCCTCCCTTCCCTCTTTCTCTCTCCTGTCAGAGTTACAAACATCTATCACAAATCTCATGGCAGTATTAATATCACGTTTATTTTTTGTATACACTCTCTCCAAACTCGATTAAACTACTTGTTTAGGATTGCCACATGCTTATAACCTTCATTTTCTCATTGTTCTTTGGAACATTTTTCAAGGTTTATCTCCAATGTCAATGTCTCCAAACTTCATAGCTAACCCCTGCTCCAAGACAAGCCGGCAAACTTGATGCTCACTGAAGATAATCGACAGTATATTCCAAATCCACCGCAAAACTTCAAAGTCCTATTGAATATTCTTTTACGTTCAGTATTATATACTGAACAATATAACAGGCAAAGCATAGCGCTATGCTACCAAGTACCAGCCACGCAATATATCAGAACTTAGAAGAGACAGAAAATAAAGAACACATAAAACTGGGGGGAAATTTAGCCAATCTCAGTTGTTATATGATTACCTGAACCCTGTCAACAGTTCAGCTTCAAATTGATTGGGAGTCAACATCGAAGCTACTGGAACAACCTAACAAAATTTGAGTCACTCAGATGCTAAAACAAGCAACGAAATTCTACGATAAGAATGGACCACATATCATCCACCCCCTTCCAGTCTCAAGATGGAGGATGATGACATGTTATGGGTGATTACACCAAGACATGTATAACTGCATAGTCAATATATATTCCCTTTTATTTGGGGGGAAGAGAATGGACCATATAAAAGTAAATTTTGCTAATACCATCTCATACATAGGACAGAGAAACATGCGTTAAAAGCTGAATTTCAATTATTAGTGACTTGGGTCTACACGATTCAGCCAAGGAAGTGACAAAATCTAATCTAACTCTTAATAATGTATATACTGCTGGAATGCACCTCCAGCAAAATTTTGCGGATCATTCTTACCTTCTCACGATAAATTGATACCAGTTCTTGAGGTATGTAAAGCTTTCCTTCATCACCCATCACCGGATCACATACTGACAAGAAAATACAAACTTTAGAAAAGATACAGATATGCAAACAATACTTCCCCAGGAGAACTAAGATAAAGTGAAGCTCCGACGAAGAATTGAAGACTGTAAAGGCATGAATTATTAGGTGACTACAAAAAGGCATGGTCATTTTCCTTTTTATAATTATTTGGTAGACAGAGCTATAGAGTCAAATTCAAGCATTTGGAGATCTAAACGAAGATAGTTCTCTGAACGTGATTTTCTTGAGCCTTTTTATCCATTGATAAAGGCATGGTCCTTTATTGGTTGGCTATGATAGTAGTTTTACATCATCCTATTCTATTTTAGTCCAGTGTCTTATTTCAATACCACTCAATTTTTGTAAGATTTAGAGTTTACACCAATCAAAAGATGGTTTGAACTTAACAATGAACCCGAGTTTCTCAGACAAAAAAGCATACAGACTCTTTATCATCTTTCACACAGGGGGTGTAACTCGGGTGGCACCACAGTTTAGTAAAAGAATATTATTATACATTAAATCGTTAATAATTTGCAATGTCAGCCCCCTCCAAATCTTAATAGTTTGTTTTTAGCTAAAGCGACATGCGCCTGTGTTCAAATTAAATAATCTTAATTGATGCTTTAGAATATAAAATGTTAGGTCTTGTAGTTTGAAAGCAGAGGCGAACAAAGAGAATTTATGTACACTGTTATAATGCAGCTGGTAAGAGTTACAAAAGCATAAGAATGTCAGAAACTAATAATGCGAGAGAGGGATGCTGAAGAACAATTATATGGATTAAGAATTACAAATCGTTGATACACCATGCATGCAAATCGTTGGTGCAGATTTTTCTGAAGACCACAAGTATGAAGTATTTTTTGTGTATTTATCCCATGCTCAGATTTATTGACTCACACAATGATGATGCACTAAGGTTGAAATGGAACCAAACCAACAATTGATGGTTTGATTTGCGCAGTTCTACTAGTCCCCCTGGTTTAATTTGAGTTTTGAAACATCGGGACTCAGGATAAATTAACATTGATTCAGAGCAAGGTTGAGCCTCAAACGGTAATGAAGTGATGATTACCCTTGCGCTTTAGTAATTTCAGAAATCTTACCGTATGTAAGTTCAGGGTTTACTGTACGAAGCTTGCTGACAACTTCCAATATAGTGTTCAGGAAAGAAGCTGAACCAATATAACCTGAAAATACATAAAATTGGTAGGGGTAGACTTTTGCAGAATAATCCAGCACAATTCGAATTATCTTGATGTATATCAATAAAATTCAAGGTTGCATTGGGGAAGAAAAAGAAGATAACATCTACATGTATGAATTACTGCACCAATAGAAAAAAATAATGGAAGCTACCACCAAAAGTCATCATGACAACATCACAGGTCTCAGCAAGAGGATCATTCCACCTTAAGACCTTCCCATTCTATCCCAATATATCATGAAAGCAACGAGGAACCAGCAAAATGTCACCCCATTATCTACTACCAAGATAGCAGCAGGCATCACTCCATTTACACCCAAAGCAAGAAATAGGGCCCACTATTCCACATTACTCAACAGTCCAGAAAAAAAAAAAACCAACAAGAAGGGATCATACACCTGCAGAGAGGCTTTCATATTAAGCGAAACATTTAAATAAATTTAAAATAAAGTGGCCTCCATCCACTGTCACCAACAGAAAATATCACGAGGAGAAATCACACGACCTAAACAGATCCAATCATTGACTCCCTTGACAAGTCTAATGCTAGACGTACTACATCCTCATCTCTATGACAGGTGGCTGCACCAGAAGCATTTCATAAAAAGCTACCAGCAAGATGTCAGTTAACTCATCCATGGTTAGAAATACCACCGTCCAAGGAAAATATGCAACCTACCTCCTTTATTAATTCAACGGTCCTCAATTCCCTCATGGATAATACGGTCTCACAATCATGTCTAAAGCTTGAAACTGGATTTGCTGGAACCATTGGTTGTTGGTTTAGGAATTTAGAATAAGGCATAGCGCAGCGTAGTGATCTAGCCAATTGCTTTTATATATTGTGATGTTCTTAACATCTGTTGCCATAATGCTGATTTAAATTTCACCAGAGGTGAGAAGAGTGGAATACAGTTCAGTATTAATAAAACATATAGGACACTTTTTGACATACCGGTCAATAAGTGAGTGTAGAACAATAATTCATTTGCTTCAAGGCCTTGTATAATATCCCAGAGTTGCTCTCCATTCAAAACTTGACCCTTAAAGGTTGGATACCCTGCATGGTCCTCAAGTCTAGTTCACTGTTACTAAAAATCATAACACGTCTGAACTTATTCAGATTGACAAATGTCATCGCACCACAAATCAGGTCTCAAAGAGTCAGAGTCCAGAGACTGAATGAAGAAATAGAAGCAGCTTGCCTGTGTGATTCGAAAACTGCACAGAGTTAATTGGATCCACATCATAGCCCAAAAGTTGTAGCGGAAAGACAGCTGACTTATTTCCGACATAACCCTAAGAAGAATAGCAAGGGGCTACGTTGTCAAGGTAATTCTTCAGTGCGGTGCATGCATCCTACATGCAGAATTACGCCAAGAGGAAACTAGAAATAGCAATCGAAAACCGATATGATGAATTCTACTGTTTATTAAGAGGCAGCATGATCTAACAACGTTGAAAAACTCATTAACATCAATAATTTTTCATTCAACCAAATTAATTACCAAAGGAGTGCCCTTTGATGCTTTATCACCTTTTTCGCCTGGCAAGAACAACTCAGGATCCAACTCTTGGCAATGTCTTACAAACACATTTGATGTATATTAATTAAGCAATCCTGTATATCATGTTCATAAAGTATTAGGAGGCCTTATTTGAAATGGGACAATAAAAACCTGCACAGTGTGTGACTGAATGCTGAGAACTCGACCAGTCTCCGACGGAAGAGCAAGAGAAAGAACCGGCGGCGCCATGTCTGAATTTCTGGAATTCTTCGCCCTTGAAAGAGAAAGAACCGGTGGCGCCATGTCTGAATTTCTGGAACTCTTCGCCCTTAAATTTCGAACAATGAAACTACAGGATTGAAATAAACGAGAACAAAAGCTAAGAGTTAATTAAAAAAAAAAAAAAGCAAATTGCATTTCGCATATCTAGCTCAAGCTCTTTCCAATGCGATTTTGAACCAAGCAACAGGTGAAAAACAGGGCAGGAAAAATATAAATCACAAGTGATAGTTCCTCACCGGAAAATGAGAGTTTCTCGGGGATAATTGAACCAGGGTCGGCTTCTGAACAGAGACTGCGTCAACATTAAACGAGCACCGTGGTGTACGCTTGATTCCAGCTCTGAAAAATTATTAAGAACTAAGAAATTAATTAAAGTAATAGTTAATAATAATTAATGCCATCAATTTCAGCCGCCAGCGTAATCAGCAGCGTGGATTTCAGGGTACCTAATGGGTGGATTACAGGGTTTCTTGTATGACCAACATCGCAGGTTTGAGATTTTGAGTGAGAACAAAAAGATAAGGTCAGCAAGGGGGGAATCTAAGATTAAAAAACTAAGCTCGAGATTAAGAAAACACGCATAATACAAAGTTTATAATATAAATTTCTGAGGAATTGATGCAAGCAAAAATTAAAGAATTATGGGGCCATACCCAACTAGTCCCTCTCGCTTCGCCCCAGAGACTTTATCGTTGCCATGAAGCTTATTAAATGGGACGGAAAGGACTGAGATGGAAGGAGGAAATCTATGATCTTGGGAAAATGGGAGGGGAAATCTGAAAAATCTTCCGATACAAAACTTGTGGTACTTTGGGAAGGAATTTTAATGCTGACGTCAAACTTTAGGAGTATTTGAATAGAAACCAAATCATGATTTCAGAAGTGATTTTACAGTCTACGAAGTAAATATATGGAGAAGTTTATCTAGATTTGTAAAAAATACTTCTAAGAAGCACTTTTCAAGATATCCAAACACCCTTTTAATCTATTTTCTAACTCTTTTTTAATTATGTATAACTTGCCTTTAATTTTATATGTTTCATTTATATAGCTACAGATGTGATGTATATAATTAAAAAATAGTTACAACTATCTAGGTTCTTATTTATCTGTGGACAATAAATTTTTTTTGGGTGAAAGGACAATAAATTTTTTAATGGTGGATTTTTTAAACAAGTTTACTTCAAAAAAAAAAAAGGAGGAGGAAGACGAGGGTACAAATACTTTTGGTCGGTAAAAGGGGAACCTGAGTTTGGAGATTGGGAATTCCCACATCCTTATAATGAAACGAGATCTTTTTTCCTGCTCGTGAATGATAGACGTGTGTTTGGGATCACGATAAAAGCCTCTAAATTGACTTTTCCGCTGGAAAAAACTGAAAAAAATAACTTTTTATTTAAAAAAAATGTTTGGATTCGCCGTGAAGATAGACTTATACTAAAAACGAACTTTTTCTCAAAAGCTCCTGTTTTTAGTTTCTTCGTTGCTGCTGGTTAAAAAAGCTTCTCCACCAGACATTTTGATAGGTGAGGCCCACGAGTCAGGGATGAGAGAGAATGCATGATGTGAGTTCTTTTTTTTTTTAAAATCCAGCCAATTAGTTTTTAATATTAAAAAATTATTTTTTGAATAATAAAATCATTTTTAAAAAATAAATTTATTATTCTTTAAAAAATAACTATTGTTATTTTTATAATTTTAATTTTAATTTTTCTCTGACAATTATCATATTATAAACATATAATATAAATATGTACCATTCAATAAAGTTTACATCCTTTTCAATCATTTTACATCTAAATTTATTTTTTTATTAATCATCTAAACAAATTTTAACTTCTTAAACTGATCTTTTTTACAAAAGCCAACCCAAATATAAATCACATTACACTACCTGACTTTTACCTAATCTCATTTTTGTAAAAGTCAAATTGAAAAAAAAATAACTTCTCTTATCGCTAATCCAAGCACACCTAGAATGAGATTTTGTTATCGGGAATTCAATGTACAAGTATCATACCATGAACGTATGTTTGGCAAAAAAGTTCAAATTTAAGATGGAATCAGATTCTCTCCACTACCCTTCCCATCCTCTTCCCCTCCACTACCATCTTTTTCTCTTCACAACCATTGGATCAAAATTCCAATAGTCCAAATTTAATATTTTATAACATTTTATAAAGATAAATATTATGATAAAAAATAGATAAATAAATTTAAACTGTTAAAATCTAATCTGAACAGTTTATAACTACAGACTGTTATTATAGAGCAAATTTTTTTTAATTTTTTTATTACAATTGCAAACTGTTTAGACCAAATTTTAACAGTTTAAATTTATTTATTTATTTTTTTAATAATATTATTTTTATAAGATGTTAAATTTGGACCATTGGAATTTTAATCCAATGATTGTGAAGAGAAAAGAAGGGTAGTGGAGGGGAAGAGGATGGGAAGGAAGTGGAGAGAATCCAAGTCCATTTAAGATACCATTGTCAAGCATCGATCCTTTGTTGCAGCTTTATGTTGGGAAATTCGGAAGGGTAGATGTGACTTTATATTCCAAGGAGTTCAAATTGGTCATTTTAAAATTCAATATATCTATAAAAACTCTTCCACCAAGCCATATTTAAAAATGGCTTAGCACTAGCTTTAGACTCAGATTACTGTTCACAAGCCATATTAATAAAAAAAAAAAAAAAACCTTCTTCCTCTGGCTTCGTGTTAACTGATTCAGAATTAGATGCAATAGGATGTATTGGGCTGCACACTAGCTTTTTTTTTTTTTCCCCAAATGTATTGTAGTTGAGGCCTGTTATAAAAGGCATCATATGGCTTAAAACTTTGGGTCACATGATTAAAAAAACGCAACATTACCCAAAAAACCCTAAATGATCCTTCGGGGTTCACATTACCCAGGTTTTCATTTTCACGACAGCCTTCAAATGGCGCAGTGAAAAGAAATTACAGAGAAACATGCAAGAGGCAAAGTGTCAGAATCAACCGCAGAGTGAAGAAGCCCACAGTTCTGTATGAGATATCAAAATCCTCCCTGAATCCTTGCGCTAAAATTTGAAATTCAAATTCAAATTTCATTTCATCCTCAACTTTGAAACATCTATGTGCCCGTTTGGATTAGCGATTGGAAAAGTAACTTATTAAAAAAGTAGCTTATGGATAAGTGAAGTTGGGTAAAAGCTAAATTGAATAAGCTGAATTGTGTTTGGATTGGAGTTTAAAAAAGCTAGTTTGCAAAAGTAAGATTGATAAAAAGTTGTTTGGATTATGGTTGAGTAAAAGGAAATCTGGTTGTAAAATGACCAAAATGAGTATGAGTTTTAATAAATAACGAAACATGATAAAAAATTTGTATAATATAATGAATTTAAATTAATTTAATATGAAGAAGTGAAATTTAACAGGTGATTTAAAATTTAAAATTTTAAAAATCAAAAAAAATATTTTAAAAATGAAGCTCCTTGGGCGGCAAAGTAATGAGCCTTTACGTTAATCTGAGAGGGGTCATAGGTGATGAAAGCTTGATAAAAAAAAAAAAAAGAAGTAAATAGGGAATAATGATAGAAGTGGGAGAACAACAAAGGAGGAATTAAAAAAAAGGACCCTCTGCAGCAACGAAATTGTGGGAGAGCTGAGGTGAAAAACGAGAAAGTTGAAATGAGAAATATAGCAGAAGTGAGAGAAAAGAAGCTCTGGTAGAAAATAAGCTCTTCATAAGCTAAAATTCAGCTTGAGAGACAACGTACGTTTGTGGCTTAAATTTCATAAGCTCCTCTTTTTTTAAGCCCAACCAAACAGCATGATTTTTCCAATCGGGCTTACACTACAAATAAGCTATTTTTAAGCCCCTCAAAAGCCATGCCAAACGGACCCTATATAATTAACACACCATTCAAGCATTTTGGAAGGTTGTGCATGATTAGGTTATGCTCATGGGAGAGTTGTTTCCAGGTAATCTTGTATCCACTGATGTTTATTTTCATTCTGCGATTCATTTAAAACTAATTTGTGCGTTTAGCTTACATTAACATGTTTTGGAGGTTCACGTTGGAAGAACCAAAGGGTTGACATGATCCTTCGGGGTTCCCAAAGGTAATTTTCCTACTGATGACGGAATATAGTTGTTCAAATACGTCCAATGGAGGTTTAGAAGCTATTTACCTGTCATATGTTCATTTGATGTTTTACTTTTGTATGATATTTATAGATGAGGGTCCTGCTTCTCCCTTTCCCTTTCTGTTTTTTCTTCCTTTTTTTCGCATCTCACTTTGTTTCTGTTGAAGCTGAGGTCAAGATTCAATATAAAATGTTTCTAATAGGTGGTCTTATAAATAGACTTAGAATGAAACTATATCAACTGAGTGTACATTTCATAATTACTTTGCAGTAAATATGCTCTAATTTTATCATAAACAAAATTGGATA